>NC_068424.1:85702650-85767650 GCF_023373465.1 Oncorhynchus keta
AGGGCAACCAGTGAAGAACAAACACCATTGTAAATACAACCCATATGTATGCTTTACAGCTCTGGTAATGTCTGTGTCTCAGTCAGGGCTTTTCTCAATAGAATAGGATGCCATTTGTGATACAGACTATTGTTCTCTGGTATTGACTAGCCTGTCTGGTAATCAACTATGTAAATCATCATAGTAAATTGGTGACAGAAGTGGTTAGTTTCTGCTGTGACATCTACATACCTTTGGAAAGTATTCTAACCCCTTCTCTCTTTTTCCACATCTTGTTACATTACAGCCTTATTCTAAAACGGATTAAATAAAAATTGTCCCTCGTCAATCTACACACTATACTATAGGGGCGGCAGCGTAGCCTAGTGGTTAGAGCGTTGGACTAGTAACCGGAAGGTTGCAAGTTCAAACCCCCGAGCTGACAAGGTACAAATCTGTCGTTCTGCCCCTGAACAGGCAGTTAACCCACTGTTCCCATGCCGTCATTGAAAATAAGAATGTGTTCTTAACTGACTTGCCTGGTTAAATAAAGGTAAAATAAATAAAAAATAAAATAAAAAAATGTATTCACTATTATTCTACAATGTAGCAAATTTTACAAATACAAAAAAAAACAACTTGGAATGAGTAGGTGTCCTTAAACTTTTGACCGGTAGGGTCGAAATTTAAAACAGAAATATTACATTTACATTAGTATTCAGACACTTTACTCAGTACTTTGTTGACGCTACAAGCTTGGCACATCTGTATTTGGGGAGTTTCTCCCGTTCTTCTCTCTGCAGATCCTCTCAACCTCTGTCAGGTTGGATGGGGAGCGTCGCTGCACAGCTATTTTCCACTCCTGCATTGTCTTGGCTGTGTGCTTAGGGTCTTTGTCCTGTTGAAAGGTGAACCTTCATCAAATTGGAGTGGGTCCAGGATGTCTGGGATGATGGTGTTGATGTGAGTCATGACCAGTCTTTTCAAAGCATTTCATGGCTACAGACCTGAGTTCTACTGGGCGATAGTCATTTCGAAAGGTTACCTTGGCATCTTGGAAACATGTAGGTATTACCGACTGGGTCAGGGGGCAGAGGTTTAAAATGTCAGTGAAGACACTTGCCAGCTGGTCAGCGCATGATCAGAGTACATGTCCTGGTAATCCGTCTGGCCCTGCGGCCTTGTGAATATTGACCTGTTTTAAGGTCTTACTCACGTCGGCTACTGAGAGCGTGATCACACAGTCATCCGGAACAGCTGGTGCTCTCATGCATGCTTCGGTGTTGCTTGCCTCGAAGCGTGCATAAAAGTCATTTACCTCGTCTGGTAGGCTCGAGAGCTTGCGGCTGTCCATCATTTTGTAGTCCGTAATAGTTTGCAAGCCATGCCACATCTGAGGTGGCATTCGTCGTGTAGTAGGATTCAATATTAGTCCTGTATCGACCCTTTGCCTGTTTGATGGTTCGTCGGAGGGCATAGCGGAATTTCTTATAAGCGCCCGGGTTAGAGTCCCGCTCCTTGAATGCGGCAGCTCTACCCTTTAGCTCAGTGCGGATGTTGCCTGTAATCCATGTCCGTGGTCCTTCTGTGGCTCAGTTGGTAGAGCATGGCGCTAACCCAGGGTAGTGGGTTCGATTCCCGGGACCACCCATACGTAGAATGTATGCACACATGACTGTAAGTCGCTTTGGATAAAAGCGTCTGCTAAATGGCATATATTATTATTATTATTATTATGTCTTCCAGTTGGGGTACGTACGGTCAATATGGGGACGACGTCATTGATGCACTTACTGATGAATCCAGTGGCTGATGTGGTGTATTCTACTACTCTACTCTACTCTACTCTACTCTACTCTATTCTACTCTACTCTACTCTGCTCTATTCCAGTCTCTGTAATCCATGGCTTCTGGTTGGGGTATGTACGTCCAGCCACTTTGGAGACAACGTCATTGATGCACTTATTGATGACTGATGTGTTGTACTCCTCAATGCCATCAGAAGAATCCCAGAACATATTCCAGTCTTTGCAAAACAGTCCTGTAGCTTAGCATCTGCGTCATCTGGCGACTTCCGTATTGAGCATTTAGCATTTAGGTGCTTCCCTCTTTAGTGTTTGCTTGTAAGCAGGAATCATGAGGATAGAGTTATGGTCAGATTTGCCAAATGGAGGGTGAGGGAGAGCTTTGTACACGTCTCTGTGTGGGGGTTAAAGGTGGTCTATAGTTCCCCCCTCTGGTTGCACATTTAACATACTGGTAGAAATGAGGTAAAACAGATTTTAGTTTTCCTGCATTAAAGTCCCCGGCCACTAGGAGCGCCGCCTCTGGATGAGCATTTTCTTGTTTGCGTATGGCCTTTATACAGCTCATTGAGTGCGGTCTTAGTGCCAGCATCGGTCTGTGGTGGTATATAGACAGCTAGGAATAATATAGATGAGAACTCACTTGTTAAATTGTGTGTTCTACAACTCATCATGAGGTACTCTGAGGTATACCTGCCGTTCGGTCCTGCCGTTCGGTCCTGCCGATAAATAGAAAAACCAGCTAAATGGTTTTAAAAAACATTTCCTTGTTCAGCTACGACTCCAAGAAAACATAAGATATTACAGTTTTTCAGGTCCTGTTGATAGGATAGTCTCGAACGGAGCTTGTTCAGTTTGTTCTCCAGTGATTTGGTGCCTCGGCAATAGAACGAAGGGTAGATGCGGTTAATTTATTCGCCGACGTACTTTCGTCAGGGTGCCCGCACGTCTTACACCATCTCTTCCTTTTCCTGAGTCTTTGGGATTAGGGCCTGGTCCGGGATGTGCAGAATGTCCTGTGCCCCTTACTGGTTGAAGTTGAAATCTTAATCAGAATGGAGGTTAGGGATTATTGCCGTTCTGATGTCCAGAAGCTTTTTTCGGTCATAGGAAATGGAGGAAACATTATATTTAAAAAAAATGTGAGATCAGCGGGAACCCCCCCCCACCCCACCAAAAGTAGAAGAATTTATCAGGAGCCCGTAAAGCGGCAGCTATCCACCCTAGTTCCTACAGTATACTTATTTTGACCAGGGCCCATAGGCCATTAATAGGGTGCCATTTTGGAAGTAGACAATGTAAATTGGTGACAGAAAATGTCTGTGAAGTCTAGCCCCATGCAGTAACAATGACATACAGAGTGAAACATCAAGGTGATTTTCAGCGCAACACAGAGATACAGTACGTTCACCTATCAGACCGATATCCTGAGGTGAAACCATCTTACTGTTTTAATGAAGGCAATCAGGTTCCTGTGGTTTCTAACTGTTATTGGTTGAGCTGAAACTATCTTGCTGTTTTAATGAAGACAATCAGGATCCTGTGGTTTCTAACTGTTATTGGTTGAGCTGTTCTATTGCCTTAATAAATAGTGCTAGCAAAGATCTTTTGTAACTAACCCAAGATAAACCACAGCCTGTCTTTTCCAACAGGAGCAAATGAATCAGAACAGAACAAGCAAGGAGGTGGGAAGAGCCAAGCCCGAGCCATTTGCATATTTACATTAGGGAACGCCTACTCTGTGAAGTGCGGGTGTGCAATAATTCAATTTTGCCCTTGCACTCCTTCGAAAACAACGCATTTTTTAAAACATAACCAAAGGCCAAAGTCTACAGAACGTTGTCCACTCTGTTTGTAGCAGATTCTAGTTTTGAGAACAGAAAACAGTATGGAGATCAAATGTTTCATGAGAAAATGAGCAGAATATCGGCAGAAATCCATCTTGCTCCATCTTCTCCCACTGCCAGCCAATAGGCTTCCTCTCATCACCATATTTGGTAGTGAGAGAAAACGCCAACCGGATGCTTCACATTTTTACATCCGGGTGAAATATCTGGCTCGTTGTTCTATCTGTGGCGCTAGGAGCAAATTACTAGATTGCAATATTAGATACTTTAGAATGACACTCTGCAGGGGCCCTAGAGGCTGGTATATGGGTGATTTAGACACAGGGAGTTGGTGAGATGAGATTAGATTGTACTTTATTCATCCTTAAGGGTTGTGTGAAAATACTTGTAACACAAACGATCACGATCGACTGATTGTCTTCATTCTAAACGTGTATATTGAACATTATATTGTATATTATCTTTGTCGTTGTCCTCTGACTGCCTTGACTGTCCTGTCTCCATTCTAAACGTGTATATATTATCTTTGTCGTTGTCCTCTGACTGTCCTGTCTCCATTCTAAACGTGTATATATTATCTTTGTCGTTGTCCTTGACTGTCCTGTCTCCATTCTAAACGTGTGTATATTATCTTTGTCGTTGTCCTTGACTGTCCTGTCTCCATTCTAAACGTGTATATATTATCTTTGTCGTTGACTGTCCTGTCTCCATTCTAAACGTGTGTATATTATCTTTGTCGTTGTCCTTGACTGTCCTGTCTCCATTCTAAACGTGTATATATTATCTTTGTCGTTGTCCTCCGACTGTCCTGTCTCCATTCTAAACGTGTATATATTATCTTTGTCGTTGTCCTTGACTGTCCTGTCTCCATTCTAAACGTGTATATATTATCTTTGTCGTTGTCCTCCGACTGTCCTGTCTCCATTCTAAACGTGTATATATTATCTTTGTCGTTGTCCCCTGACTGCCTTGACTGTCCTGTCTCCATTCTAAACGTGTATATATTATCTTTGTCGTTGTCCTCTGACTGTCCTGTCTCCATTCTAAACGTGTATATATTATCTTTGTCGTTGTCCTCTGACTGTCCTGTCTCCATTCTAAACCTGTATATATTATCTTTGTCGTTGTCCTCTAACTGTCCTGTCTCCATTCTAAACGTGTATATATTATCTTTGTCGTTGTCCTCCGACTGTCCTGTCTCCATTCTAAACGTGTATATATTATCTTTGTCGTTGTCCTCTGACTGTCCTGTCTCCATTCTAAACGTGTATATATTATCTTTGTCGTTGTCCTCCGACTGTCCTGTCTCCATTCTAAACGTGTATATATTATCTTTGTCGTTGTCCTTGACTGTCCTGTCTCCATTCTAAACGTGTATATATTATCTTTGTCGTTGTCCTTGACTGTCCTGTCTCCATTCTAAACGTGTATATATTATCTTTGTCGTTGTCCTTGACTGTCCTGTCTCCATTCTAAACGTGTATATATTATCTTTGTCGTTGTCCTTGACTGTCCTGTCTCCATTCTAAACGTGTATATATTATCTTTGTCGTTGTCCCCTGACTGTCCTGTCTCCATTCTAAACGTGTATATATTATCTTTGTCGTTGTCCTCTGACTGTCCTGTCTCCATTCTAAACGTGTATATATTATCTTTGTCGTTGTCCTCCGACTGTCCTGTCTCCATTCTAAACGTGTATATATTATCTTTGTCGTTGTCCTTGACTGTCCTGTCTCCATTCTAAACGTGTATATATTATCTTTGTCGTTGTCCTCCGACTGTCCTGTCTCCATTCTAAACGTGTATATATTATCTTTGTCGTTGTCCTTGACTGTCCTGTCTCCATTCTAAACGTGTATATATTATCTTTGTCGTTGTCCTTGACTGTCCTGTCTCCATTCTAAACGTGTATATATTATCTTTGTCGTTGTCCTTGACTGTCCTGTCTCCATTCTAAACGTGTATATATTATCTTTGTCGTTGTCCCCTGACTGTCCTGTCTCCATTCTAAACGTGTATATATTATCTTTGTCGTTGTCCTCTGACTGCCTTGACTGTCCTGTCTCCATTCTAAACGTGTGTATATTATCTTTGTCGTTGTTCTCTAACTGTCCTGTCTCCATTCTAAACGTGTATATATTATCTTTGTCGTTGTCCCCTGACTGCCTTGACTGTCCTGTCTCCATTCTAAACGTGTATATATTATCTTTGTCGTTGTCCCCTGACTGCCTTGACTGTCCTGTCTCCATTCTAAACGTGTATATATTATCTTTGTCGTTGTCCTCTGACTGTCCTGTCTCCATTCTAAACGTGTATATATTATCTTTGTCGTTGTCCTCTGACTTTGTCGCGTTGTCCTTGACTGTCCTGTCTCCATTCTAAACGTGTATATATTATCTTTGTCGTTGTCCTCTGACTGTCCTGTCTCCATTCTAAACGTGTGTATATTATCTTTGTCGTTGTCCTCTAACTGTCCTGTCTCCATTCTAAACGTGTGTATATTATCTTTGTCGTTGTCCTCTGACTGTCCTGTCTCCATTCTAAACCTGTATATATTATCTTTGTCGTTGTCCTCTAACTGTCCTGTCTCCATTCTAAACGTGTATATATTATCTTTGTCGTTGTCCTCTGACTGTCCTGTCTCCATTCTAAACCTGTATATATTATCTTTGTCGTTGTCCTCTGACTGTCCTGTCTCCATTCTAAACGTGTATATATTATCTTTGTCGTTGTCCTCTGACTGTCCTGTCTCCATTCTAAACCTGTATATATTATCTTTGTCGTTGTCCTCTGACTGTCCTGTCTCCATTCTAAACCTGTATATATTATCTTTGTCGTTGTCCCCTGACTGCCTTGACTGTCCTGTCTCCATTCTAAACGTGTATATATTATCTTTGTCGTTGTCCTCTGACTGTCCTGTCTCCATTCTAAACGTTTGTATATTATCTTTGTCGTTGTCCTCTAACTGTCCTGTCTCCATTCTAAACCTGTATATATTATCTTTGTCGTTGTCCTCTGACTGTCCTGTCTCCATTCTAAACGTGTATATATTATCTTTGTCGTTGTCCTCTGACTGTCCTGCCTCCATTCTAAACGTGTATATATTATCTTTGTCGTTGTCCCCTGACTGTCCTGTCTCCATTCTAAACGTGTATATATTATCTTTGTCGTTGTCCCCTGACTGCCTTGACTGTCCTGTCTCCATTCTAAACGTGTATATATTATCTTTGTCGTTGTCCTCTGACTGCCTTGACTGTCCTGTCTCCATTCTAAACGTGTATATATTATCTTTGTCGTTGTCCTCTGACTGTCCTGTCTCCATTCTAAACGTGTATATATTATCTTTGTCGTTGTCCTCTGACTGCCTTGACTGTCCTGTCTCCATTCTAAACGTGTGTATATTATCTTTGTCGTTGTCCTCTAACTGTCCTGTCTCCATTCTAAACCTGTGTATATTATCTTTGTCGTTGTCCTCTAACTGTCCTGTCTCCATTCTAAACGTGTATATATTATCTTTGTCGTTGTCCTCTAACTGTCCTGTCTCCATTCTAAACGTGTATATATTATCTTTGTCGTTGTCCTCTGACTGTCCTGTCTCCATTCTAAACGTGTATATATTATCTTTGTCGTTGTCCTCTGACTGTCCTGTCTCCATTCTAAACGTGTATATATTATCTTTGTCGTTGTTCTCTAACTGTCCTGTCTCCATTCTAAACGTGTATATATTATCTTTGTCGTTGTCCTCTGACTGTCCTGTCTCCATTCTAAACGTGTGTATATTATCTTTGTCGTTGTCCTCTGACTGTCCTGTCTCCATTCTAAACCTGTATATATTATCTTTGTCGTTGTCCTCTGACTGTCCTGTCTCCATTCTAAACGTGTATATATTATCTTTGTCGTTGTCCTCTGACTGTCCTGTCTCCATTCTAAACCTGTATATATTATCTTTGTCGTTGTCCTCTAACTGTCCTGTCTCCATTCTAAACGTGTATATATTATCTTTGTCGTTGTCCTCTGACTGTCCTGTCTCCATTCTAAACCTGTATATATTATCTTTGTCGTTGTCCTCTGACTGTCCTGTCTCCATTCTAAACCTGTATATATTATCTTTGTCGTTGTCCTCTAACTGTCCTGTCTCCATTCTAAACCTGTATATATTATCTTTGTCGTTGTCCTCTAACTGTCCTGTCTCCATTCTAAACGTGTATATATTATCTTTGTCGTTGTCCTCTGACTGTCCTGTCTCCATTCTAAACCTGTATATATTATCTTTGTCGTTGTCCTCTGACTGTCCTGTCTCCATTCTAAACCTGTATATATTATCTTTGTCGTTGTCCCCTGACTGCCTTGACTGTCCTGTCTCCATTCTAAACGTGTATATATTATCTTTGTCGTTGTCCCCTGACTGCCTTGACTGTCCTGTCTCCATTCTAAACGTGTATATATTATCTTTGTCGTTGTCCTCTGACTGTCCTGTCTCCATTCTAAACGTGTATATATTATCTTTGTCGTTGTCCTCTAACTGTCCTGTCTCCATTCTAAACGTGTATATATTATCTTTGTCGTTGTCCTCTGACTGTCCTGTCTCCATTCTAAACCTGTATATATTATCTTTGTCGTTGTCCTCTAACTGTCCTGTCTCCATTCTAAACGTGTATATATTATCTTTGTCGTTGTCCTCTGACTGTCCTGTCTCCATTCTAAACCTGTATATATTATCTTTGTCGTTGTCCTCTGACTGTCCTGTCTCCATTCTAAACGTGTATATATTATCTTTGTCGTTGTCCTCTGACTGTCCTGTCTCCATTCTAAACCTGTATATATTATCTTTGTCGTTGTCCTCTGACTGTCCTGTCTCCATTCTAAACCTGTATATATTATCTTTGTCGTTGTCCCCTGACTGCCTTGACTGTCCTGTCTCCATTCTAAACGTGTGTATATTATCTTTGTCGTTGTCCTCTGACTGTCCTGTCTCCATTCTAAACGTGTGTATATTATCTTTGTCGTTGTCCTCTAACTGTCCTGTCTCCATTCTAAACCTGTATATATTATCTTTGTCGTTGTCCTCTGACTGTCCTGTCTCCATTCTAAACGTGTATATATTATCTTTGTCGTTGTCCTCTGACTGTCCTGTCTCCATTCTAAACGTGTATATATTATCTTTGTCGTTGTCCTCTGACTACCTTGACTGTCCTGTCTCCATTCTAAACGTGTATATATTATCTTTGTCGTTGTCCTCTGACTGCCTTGACTGTCCTGTCTCCATTCTAAACGTGTATATATTATCTTTGTCGTTGTCCTCTGACTGTCCTGTCTCCATTCTAAACGTGTATATATTATCTTTGTCGTTGTCCTCTGACTGTCCTGTCTCCATTCTAAACGTGTATATATTATCTTTGTCGTTGTCCTCTGACTGCCTTGACTGTCCTGTCTCCATTCTAAACGTGTATATATTATCTTTGTCGTTGTCCTCTGACTGTCCTGTCTCCATTCTAAACCTGTGTATATTATCTTTGTCGTTGTCCTCTAACTGTCCTGTCTCCATTCTAAACGTGTATATATTATCTTTGTCGTTGTCCTCTGACTGTCCTGTCTCCATTCTAAACGTGTATATATTATCTTTGTCGTTGTCCTCTGACTGTCCTGTCTCCATTCTAAACGTGTATATATTATCTTTGTCGTTGTCCTCTGACTGTCCTGTCTCCATTCTAAACGTGTATATATTATCTTTGTCGTTGTCCTCTGACTGTCCTGTCTCCATTCTAAACGTGTATATATTATCTTTGTCGTTGTCCTCTGACTGTCCTGTCTCCATTCTAAACGTGTGTATATTATCTTTGTCGTTGTCCTCTGACTGTCCTGTCTCCATTCTAAACCTGTATATATTATCTTTGTCGTTGTCCTCTGACTGTCCTGTCTCCATTCTAAACGTGTATATATTATCTTTGTCGTTGTCCTCTGACTGTCCTGTCTCCATTCTAAACCTGTATATATTATCTTTGTCGTTGTCCTCTGACTGTCCTGTCTCCATTCTAAACGTGTATATATTATCTTTGTCGTTGTCCTCTGACTGTCCTGTCTCCATTCTAAACCTGTATATATTATCTTTGTCGTTGTCCTCTGACTGTCCTGTCTCCATTCTAAACCTGTATATATTATCTTTGTCGTTGTCCTCTAACTGTCCTGTCTCCATTCTAAACCTGTATATATTATCTTTGTCGTTGTCCTCTGACTGTCCTGTCTCCATTCTAAACGTGTATATATTATCTTTGTCGTTGTCCTCTGACTGTCCTGTCTCCATTCTAAACCTGTATATATTATCTTTGTCGTTGTCCTCTGACTGTCCTGTCTCCATTCTAAACCTGTATATATTATCTTTGTCGTTGTCCCCTCTGCCTTGACTGTCCTGTCTCCATTCTAAACGTGTATATATTATCTTTGTCGTTGTCCCCTGACTGCCTTGACTGTCCTGTCTCCATTCTAAACGTGTATATATTATCTTTGTCGTTGTCCTCTGACTGTCCTGTCTCCATTCTAAACGTGTGTATATTATCTTTGTCGTTGTCCTCTAACTGTCCTGTCTCCATTCTAAACGTGTGTATATTATCTTTGTCGTTGTCCTCTGACTGTCCTGTCTCCATTCTAAACCTGTATATATTATCTTTGTCGTTGTCCCCTGTCCTCTAACTGTCCTGTCTCCATTCTAAACGTGTATATATTATCTTTGTCGTTGTCCTCTGACTGTCCTGTCTCCATTCTAAACCTGTATATATTATCTTTGTCGTTGTCCTCTGACTGTCCTGTCTCCATTCTAAACGTGTATATATTATCTTTGTCGTTGTCCTCTGACTGTCCTGTCTCCATTCTAAACCTGTATATATTATCTTTGTCGTTGTCCTCTGACTGTCCTGTCTCCATTCTAAACCTGTATATATTATCTTTGTCGTTGTCCCCTGACTGCCTTGACTGTCCTGTCTCCATTCTAAACGTGTGTATATTATCTTTGTCGTTGTCCTCTGACTGTCCTGTCTCCATTCTAAACGTGTGTATATTATCTTTGTCGTTGTCCTCTAACTGTCCTGTCTCCATTCTAAACCTGTATATATTATCTTTGTCGTTGTCCTCTGACTGTCCTGTCTCCATTCTAAACGTGTATATATTATCTTTGTCGTTGTCCTCTGACTGTCCTGTCTCCATTCTAAACGTGTATATATTATCTTTGTCGTTGTCCCCTGACTGCCTTGACTGTCCTCTCCATTCTAAACGTGTATATATTATCTTTGTCGTTGTCCCCTGACTGCCTTGACTGTCCTGTCTCCATTCTAAACGTGTATATATTATCTTTGTCGTTGTCCTCTGACTGTCCTGTCTCCATTCTAAACGTGTATATATTATCTTTGTCGTTGTCCTCTGACTGTCCTGTCTCCATTCTAAACGTGTATATATTATCTTTGTCGTTGTCCTCTGACTGCCTTGACTGTCCTGTCTCCATTCTAAACGTGTATATATTATCTTTGTCGTTGTCCTCTGACTGTCCTGTCTCCATTCTAAACGTGTGTATATTATCTTTGTCGTTGTCCTCTAACTGTCCTGTCTCCATTCTAAACGTGTGTATATTATCTTTGTCGTTGTCCTCTAACTGTCCTGTCTCCATTCTAAACGTGTATATATTATCTTTGTCGTTGTCCTCTGACTGTCCTGTCTCCATTCTAAACGTGTATATATTATCTTTGTCGTTGTCCTCTGACTGTCCTGTCTCCATTCTAAACGTGTATATATTATCTTTGTCGTTGTTCTCTAACTGTCCTGTCTCCATTCTAAACGTGTATATATTATCTTTGTCGTTGTCCTCTGACTGTCCTGTCTCCATTCTAAACGTGTGTATATTATCTTTGTCGTTGTCCTCTGACTGTCCTGTCTCCATTCTAAACCTGTATATATTATCTTTGTCGTTGTCCTCTGACTGTCCTGTCTCCATTCTAAACGTGTATATATTATCTTTGTCGTTGTCCTCTGACTGTCCTGTCTCCATTCTAAACCTGTATATATTATCTTTGTCGTTGTCCTCTAACTGTCCTGTCTCCATTCTAAACGTGTATATATTATCTTTGTCGTTGTCCTCTGACTGTCCTGTCTCCATTCTAAACCTGTATATATTATCTTTGTCGTTGTCCTCTGACTGTCCTGTCTCCATTCTAAACCTGTATATATTATCTTTGTCGTTGTCCTCTAACTGTCCTGTCTCCATTCTAAACCTGTATATATTATCTTTGTCGTTGTCCTCTAACTGTCCTGTCTCCATTCTAAACGTGTATATATTATCTTTGTCGTTGTCCTCTGACTGTCCTGTCTCCATTCTAAACCTGTATATATTATCTTTGTCGTTGTCCTCTGACTGTCCTGTCTCCATTCTAAACCTGTATATATTATCTTTGTCGTTGTCCCCTGACTGCCTTGACTGTCCTGTCTCCATTCTAAACGTGTGTATATTATCTTTGTCGTTGTCCTCTGACTGTCCTGTCTCCATTCTAAACGTGTGTATATTATCTTTGTCGTTGTCCTCTAACTGTCCTGTCTCCATTCTAAACCTGTATATATTATCTTTGTCGTTGTCCTCTGACTGTCCTGTCTCCATTCTAAACGTGTATATATTATCTTTGTCGTTGTCCTCTGACTGTCCTGTCTCCATTCTAAACCTGTATATATTATCTTTGTCGTTGTCCTTGACTGTCCTGTCTCCATTCTAAACCTGTATATATTATCTTTGTCATTGTCCTCTAACTGTCCTGTCTCCATTCTAAACGTGTATATATTATCTTTGTCGTTGTCCTCTAACTGTCCTGTCTCCATTCTAAACCTGTGTATATTATCTTTGTCGTTGTCCTCTAACTGTCCTGTCTCCATTCTAAACGTGTATATATTATCTTTGTCGTTGTCCTCTGACTGTCCTGTCTCCATTCTAAACCTGTATATATTATCTTTGTCGTTGTCCTCTGACTGTCCTGTCTCCATTTCTCCAGATTTGGAGCAGCCTTTCCTCAGGAGAAACAGAGGGAGCAACGGGGACCTGGAGACCATCTTCATATCAAGATCCTCCACTCACGTCACAGTACCTTGTCTGGTCACTGTGCCCGACCTCAACGTCACACTTTATCTGGTTGGTACCTTCACTACTCTGTTGTACTCTACTCTACTCTATTATATTCTACTGCTCTACTCTACTCTACTCTATTATATTCTACTGCTCTACTCTACTCTACTCTACTCTACTCTACTCTACTCTATTATATTCTACTGCTCTACTCTACTACTCTACTCTATTATATTATATTCTACTTCTACTCTACTATTATACACTATACTCTCTACTCTATTATATTATATTATATTCTACTGCTCTACTCTACTCTACTCTACTCTACTCTACTATATTATATTATATTATATTCTACTGCTCTACTCTATTCTACTCCACTCTGTTGTACTCTGCTATGTCCTACAGTACTATGCTACTCTACTCTACTCTACTCTACTCTATTCTATCTACTCTACTCTCTACTCTACTATATTATATTATATTCTACTGCTCTACTCTATTCTACTCCACTCTGTTGTACTCTGCTATGTCCTACAGTACTATGCTCTACTCTACTCTACTCTATTATACTCTACTCTACTCTACTCTACTCTATTCTATTATACTCTACTCTACTCTATTCTACTCCACTCTATTATATTCTACTGCTCTACTCTATTCTACTCCACTCTGTTGTACTCTGCTATGTCCTACAGTACTATGCTCTACTCTACTCTACTCTACTCTACTCTACTCTACTCTACTCTCTGCTATGTCCTACAGTACTATGCTCTACTCTACTCTACTCTACTCTACTCTATTATATTCTACTGCTCTACTCTACTCTACTCTACTCTACTCTACTCTATTATATTCTACTGCTCTACTCTACTCTATTATATTCTACTGCTCTACTCTACTCTACTCTATTATATTCTACTGCTCTACTCTACTCTACTCTATTATATTCTACTGCTCTACTCTACTCTACTCTACTCTACTCTATTATATTATATTCTACTGCTCTACTCTACTCTACTCTACTCTACTCTATTATATTCTACTGCTCTACTCTACTCTATTATATTCTACTGCTCTACTCTACTCTACTCTACTCTATTATATTATATTCTACTGCTCTATTCTACTCTACTCTACTGTTCTATTCTATTATACACTACTCTACTCTATTATATTATATTCTACTGCTCTACTCTATTCTACTCCACTCTGTTGTACTCTGCTATGTCCTACAGTACTATGCTCTACTCTACTCTACTCTACTCTACTCTACTCTACTCTACTCTACTCTACTCTACTCTACTCTACTCTGCTCTTCTCTACTCTATTCTATTCTACTCTGCTCTGCTCTATTCTATTCTGCTCTATTCTACTCTACTATGCTCTCCTTCTCTACTGTCACTTTTCACCAATCTCCATCCATTCTCTTTATTTTCACAATAATCATCCTCTCTTTATCCATTAACCCACACATTCCTCTCTCCTCCCCTCATTCCCCTCTCTTCTCATTCCTCTCTCCTCGTCCCCCTCTCCTCTCATTCCTCTCTCCTCCCCTCATTCCCCTCTCCTCTCATCCCTCTCTCCTCTCCTCTCTCCCCAGTGGGAGACGATACCTATGCTCCTGGAGGATGAGGGGATGGTGTGGGACAGTAAAAGAGGCTGGTCCATCCCTAGACAAACCTTAGACTCCAGACCTTTTCTCATTGGGATTTACTGCGAAGCTACACGACAAGGGAGACACTACCGCTCTACTCTCTACCTGGTGCAGTCCACAGGTAACTAACTACATAGTATACACTACCTAGTACACAGCCACCCTGCATGAAGAATATAACCTCTCCACCCTCAGGTTACCAGAATTCACACTACTGACTACACTCTACCTAGTATACACTACTAGCACAACTAGAGCCCTGAGTATCATTAGAGATGACCATACTGCATATCTCTATATCATTAGAGATGACCATACTGCATGTCTCTATATCATTAGAGATGGCCATACTGCATATCTCTCTATATCATTAGAGATGACCATACTGCATGACTCTATATCATTAGAGATGACCATACTGCATATCTCTATATCATTAGAGATGGCCATACTGCATGTCTATATCATTAGAGATGACCATACTGCATATCTCTATATCATTAGAGATGACCATACTGCATATCTCTATATCATTAGAGATGACCATACTGCATATCTCTATATCATTAGAGATGGCCATACTGCATGTCTCTAGATCATTAGAGATGACCATACTGCATTGTCTATATCATTAGAGATGACCATACTGCATATCTCTATATCATTAGAGATGACCATACTGCATATCTCTATATCATTAGAGATGACCATACTGCATGTCTCTATATCATTAGAGATGACCATACTGCATATCTCTATATCATTAGAGATGACCATACTGCATGTCTCTATATCATTAGAGATGACCATACTGCATATCTCTATATCATTAGAGATGACCATACTGCATGTCTCTATATCATTAGAGATGACCATACTGCATGTCTATATCATTAGAGATGACCATACTGCATATCTCTATATCATTAGAGATGACCATACTGCATGTCTCTATATCATTAGAGATGATCAGAGAGCCACAAATTGAGTTTCACAATTAGAGAGATGTTGGTCGAGCACTGATACTCTTAATGTTTTCCTAAAGACAGGGGAAAGGACTGGATTAATTCAGTTTGGTTTCCCCTTTCAAATCCTCGCAGATTAGGTGACAACAGTTTGGTTTCCCCTTTCAAGTCCTCACAGATTAGGTGACGACAGTTTGAAAGGTGGACATTTAAACAGATTAGATCAGCCTCGAGTCGACAGAGCTAGCCCACTCCAGCCAAAGACAATGGCTGTGCCTTTAGATTTGTTCAAATGCTTAGTTCAACCACTGTTCCTTACTTTGTTGAATTCATCACCGATCTCTAATATCTGGATAGGTGTAAAACTATGCAACTTTCACTGACCCAATGTTGGTAGATAGGTCAATTTCTTCAAGTGATTACTTCAAGGAGGAGAGAGAAATGAAGGATGTGAGTTAAAAGTAATGGAACGGTGCCAGAGGCCCGGGGACATGGTGTGGTCCAAAGAGACTCAACTCCTCTGGTCCAACCAAAGAGACTCAACTTCTCTGGTCCAGCCAAAGAGACTCAACTCCTCTGGTCCAGCCAAAGAGACTCAACTTCTCTGGTCCAGCCAAAGAGACTCAACTCCTCTGGTCCAGCCAAAGAGACTCAACTTCTCTGGTCCAGCCAAAGAGACTCAACTTCTCTGGTCCAGCCAAAGAGACTCAACTCCTCTGGGCCAGCCAAAGAGACTCAACTCCACTGGGCCAGCCAAAGAGACTCAACTTCTCTGGTCCAGCCAAAGAGACTCAACTCCTCTGGGCCAGCCAAAGAGACTCAACTTCTCTGGTCCAGCCAAAGAGACTCAACTTCTCTGGTCCAGCCAAAGAGACTCAACTTCTCTGGTCCAGCCAAAGAGACTCAACTCCTCTGGGCCAGCCAAAGAGACTCAACTCCACTGGGCCAGCCAAAGAGACTCAACTTCTCTGGTCCAGCCAAAGAGACTCAACTCCTCTGGGCCAGCCAAAGAGACTCAACTTCTCTGGTCCAGCCAAAGAGACTCAACTCCTCTGGTCCAGCCAAAGAGACTCAACTCCTCTGGTCCAGCCAAAGAGACTCAACTTCTCTGGTCCAGCCAAAGAGACTCAACTCCTCTGGTCCAGCCAAAGAGACTCAACTTCTCTGGTCCAGCCAAAGAGACTCAACTCCTCTGGTCCAGCCAAAGAGACTCAACTTCTCTGGTCCAGCCAAAGAGACTCAACTTCTCTGGTCCAGCCAAAGAGACTCAACTTCTCTGGTCCAGCCAAAGAGACTCAACTTCTCTGGTCCAGCCAAAGAGACTCAACTTCTCTGGTCCAGCCAAAGAGACTCAACTTCTCTGGTCCAGCCAAAGAGACTCAACTTCTCTGGTCCAGCCAAAGAGACTCAACTTCTCTGGTCCAGCCAAAGAGACTCAACTTCTCTGGTCCAGCCAAAGAGACTCAACTTCTCTGGTCCAGCCAAAGAGACTCAACTCCTCTGGTCCAGCCAAAGAGACTCAACTTCTCTGGTCCAGCCAAAGAGACTCAACTTCTCTGGTCCAGCCAAAGAGACTCAACTTCTCTGGTCCAGCCAAAGAGACTCAACTTCTCTGGTCCAGCCAAAGAGACTCAACTCCTCTGGTCCAGCCAAAGAGACTCAACTTCTCTGGTCCAGCCAAAGAGACTCAACTTCTCTGGTCCAGCCAAAGAGACTCAACTCCTCTGGTCCAGCCAAAGAGACTCAACTCCTCTGGTCCAGCCAAAGAGACTCAACTTCTCTGGTCCAGCCAAAGAGACTCAACTCCTCTGGTCCAGCCAAAGAGACTCAACTTCTCTGGTCCAGCCAAAGAGACTCAACTTCTCTGGGCCAGCCAAAGAGACTCAACTCCTCTGGTCCAGCCAAAGAGACTCAACTTCTCTGGTCCAGCCAAAGAGACTCAACTTCTCTGGGCCAGCTCTGTTTGTCATACACCGCAATGCCAATGTCGCATTAACCTCTCACCACCCCCCAGCCAAAGAGACTCCCGACAGGAAGTCAGGTTTACGACTTCAAGCTCTATCCAGAGGACTCGGTGGAGCTGTTCGTGGAGGAAGCCCTGACGCTCAACTGTACCGCCACAGTGGAGTTTAACACCCTGGTCGAGTTCCAGTGGTCCTATCCTGGAAAACAGGTACGGTAGTAAACATGTAAAAAAGAGAAAGTAGATCCAGGTAAATGATGAGGGGGGAAAACGCACATTTGAATGGAACAGAACCTAGGGCAAGAGATCGGTATCGCAGCAGCTCGGATTAAGCTCACTGAATGATGTTCTATGTTATATGGGCCTATATCATGTAGCTTGGAGTAACCTGGGTTAATAGATGGAAATAGAAGGTCTTGTTTTACAGTTCTGTCTCTCTTATTTTTCTTTCTCTCTCTCTCTCTCTCTCTCTCTCTCTCTCTCTCTCTCCAAAGAGACTCTCTCTCTCTCTCTCTCTCTCTCTCTCTCTCTCTCTCTCTCTCTCTCTCTCTCTCTCTCTCTCTCTCTCTCTCTCTCTCTCTCTCTCCAACCTCTAGATGAACAGTACAGTGGGCATAGTGCACAAGCGTAATTCTCTCTCTCTCTCTCTCTCCAACCTCTAGATGAACAGTACAGTGGTCATAGTGCACAAGCGTAATTCTCTCTCTCTCTCTCCAACCTCTAGATGAACAGTACAGTGGGCATAGTGCACAAGCGTAATTCTCTCTCTCTCTCCCTCTCTCTCCCATCTCTAGATGAACAGTACAGTGGGCATAGTGCACAAGCGTAATTCTCTCCCTCTCTCCCCCATCTCTAGATGAACAGTACAGTGGGCATAGTGCACAAGCGTAATTCTCTCTCTCTCTCCCTCTCTCCCACCTCTAGATGAACAGTACAGTGGGCATAGTGCACAAGCGTAATTCTCTCTCTCTCTCCCTCTCTCCCCCATCTCTAGATGAACAGTACAGTGGGCATAGTGCACAAGCGTAATTCTCTCTCTCTCTCCCTCTCTCCCCCATCTCTAGATGAACAGTACAGTGGGCATAGTGCACAAGCGTAATTCTCTCTCTCTCTCCCTCTCTCCCCCATCTCTAGATGAACAGTACAGTGGGCATAGTGCACAAGCGTAATTCTCTCTCTCTCTCCCACCTCTAGATGAACAGTACAGTGGGCATAGTGCACAAGCGTAATTCTCTCTCTCTCTCCCACCTCTAGATGAACAGTACAGTGGGCATAGTGCACAAGCGTAATTCTCTCTCTCTCTCCCACCTCTAGATGAACAGTACAGTGGGCATAGTGCACAAGCGTAATTCTCTCTCTCTCTCCCATCTCTAGATGAACAGTACAGTGGGCATAGTGCACAAGCGTAATTCTCTCCCTCTCTCCCTCTCTCCCCCATCTCTAGATGAACAGTACAGTGGTCATAGTGCACAAGCGTAATTCTCTCTCTCGGTTCACGGAGGCCGTCAGCATCCTGACCATCCAAAGCGTCAACGTCACCGACACCGGCACTTACACCTGCTCTGCCATCAGCGTGGACAAAAAAATGGATCTGGAAACACAAGTCACAGTGTATGGTAAGAACTATGTTTGAAACCCGGGCCATTTGTGCGCCACAAGACTGCGATAGCCTGCTGAGCTAAAGCCTAGGTAATAAAATACCTTCCTAAGTCTCTGGCAAGGTTTCTTATTATGCAAGTATGCTTCAACAAACCTCTTTAACCTCCTGTGTGTGTGTGCGTGTGTGTGTGTGTGTGTGTGTGTGTGTGTGTGTGTCTGTGTGTGTGTGTCTGTGTCTGTGTCTGTGTCTGTGTCTGTGTGTGTGTGTGTGTGTCCTGTTGCAGAGAAACCATTCATCAGCCTAGACTACATGAGCGGCCCGGTCGTCGAGGCAACGTCAGGACAGAAGTCTTTTAAACTGTTAGTCAAGGTGTCAGCATACCCCAGACCTGACATACAGTGGTAAGACCATCTGGCATGGTTAACTATCTGCCATGGAACATTAACTATCTGGAACATTAACTATCTGCATTGGAACATTAACTATCTGATATGGAACATTAACTATCTGATATTGAACATTAACTATCTGATATGGAACATTAACTATCTGATATGGAACATTAACTATCTGATATGGAACATTAACTATCTGATATGGAACATTAACTATCTGCCATGGAACATTAACTATCTGGAACATTAACTATCTGCCATGGAACATTAACTATCTGATATGGAACATTAACTATCTGATATGGAACATTAACTATCTGCCATGGAACATTAACTATCTGATATGGAACATTAACTATCTGATATGGAACATTAACTATCTGATATGGAACATTAACTATCTGCCATGGAACATTAACTATCTGGAACATTAACTATCTGCCATGGAACATTAACTATCTGATATGGAACATTAACTATCTGATATGGAACATTAACTATCTGATATGGAACATTAACTATCTGCCATGGAACATTAACTATCTGGAACATTAACTATCTGCATTGGAACATTAACTATCTGATATGGAACATTAACTATCTGATATTGAACATTAACTTTCAGAACTAGGTTTGTTGTGAGGAAGCCCTCTAAATTCATCTTTCAGAACTAGGTTTGTTGTGAGGAAGCCCTCTAAATTCATCTTTCAGAACTAGGTTTGTTGTGAGGAAGCCCTCTAAATGCATCTTTCAGAACTAGGTTTGTTGTGAGGAAGCCCTCTAAATGCATCTTTCAGAACTAGGTTTGTTGTGAGGAAGCCCTCTAAATTCATCTTTCAGAACTAGGTTTGTTGTGAGGAAGCCCTCTAAATTCATCTTTCAGAACTAGGTTTGTTGTGAGGAAGCCCTCTAAATGCATCTTTCAGAACTAGGTTTGTTGTGAGGAAGCCCTCTAAATGCATCTTTCAGAACTAGGTTTGTTGTGAGGAAGCCCTCTAAATTCATCTTTCAGAACTAGGTTTGTTGTGAGGAAGCCCTCTAAATTCATCTTTCAGAACTAGGTTTGTTGTGAGGAAGCCCTCTAAATTCATCTTTCAGAACTAGGTTTGTTGTGAGGAAGCCCTCTAAATGCATCTTTCAGAACTAGGTTTGTTGTGAGGAAGCCCTCTAAATTCATCTTTCAGAACTAGGTTGGTTGTGAGGAAGCCCTCTAAATTCATCTTTCAGAACTAGGTTTGTTGTGAGGAAGCCCTCTAAATTCATCTTTCAGAACTAGGTTTGTTGTGAGGAAGCCCTCTAAATTCATCTTTCAGAACTAGGTTTGTTGCTGGACAAAAGCGTGCTGACATTCTGTTTAGCCAATCAGCTAGCTTGATATTTTGCTGCAGTTAACTATTCTAGCTTGCTGATATTGATCAGACAAATCCCAAAGTGTACCCTGTTTCTGATGCATGTATTTTACAATACTTATTTGCTATATCAAGTTCAAATGTTCAACTTTGTTTGGATGTTCTCTCAGGTATAAAGGTGATAAGTTGATCAGCCGTCGTCCAGAGTTCAACAGGATGCGTCTCCATCAGCACTTTAACTTAGAGATCAGAGACGTTCACCCTGAGGATGCTGGGAACTACACCGTCCTCCTCAAGAACACCGCGGCCTTGCTGGAGAGGAGAATCACCATCACACTCATCATCAACGGTAACTATCACCATAACACTCATTGCCAACGGTAACCATCCCCATAACACTCATTGTCAACAGTAACTGTCATCATAACCATCACACTCATCGTCAACGGTAACAACAGTTGAAGTCGGAAGTTTACATACAGTTAGGTTGGAGTCATTAAAAATAGTTTTTCAACCACTCCACAAATATCTTGTTAACGAACTATAGTTTTGGCAAGTCAGTTAGGATCGACTTTGTTCATGACACAAGTCATTTTTCCAACAATTGTTTACAGACAGATTATTTCACATAAATGTCACTGTATCACAATTCCAGTTGGTCAGAAGTTTACATACACTAAGTTGACTGTGCCTTTAAGCAGCTTGGAAAATTACAGAAAATGAATGCATGGCTTTAGAAGCTTCTGATAGGCTAATTGACATATTTGAGTCATTTGGAGTTGTACCTGTGGATGTATTTCAAGGTCTACCTTCAAACTCAGTGCCTCTTTGCTTTATATCATAGGAAAATCAAAATAAATCACCCAAGACCTCAGAACAAAAAATGATAGACCTCCACAAGCCTGGTTCATCCTTGGGAGCAATTTTCAAACTCCTGAAGGTACCACGTTCATCTGTACAAACAATAGTATGCAAGTATAAACACCATGGGACCACGCAGTCGTCGTACCGCTCAGGAAGGAGACGCGTTCTGTCTCCTAGAGATGAACGTACTTTGGTGTGAAAAGTGCAAATCAATCCCAGAACAACAGCAAAGGACCTTATGAAGATGCTGGAGGAAACGGGTACAAAAGTATCTATATCCACAGTAAAATGAGTCCTATGTCGAAATAACCTGAAAGGCTGCTCAGCAAGGAAGAAGCCACTGCTCCAAAACCCCCATAAAAAAGCCAGACTACGGTTTTGCAACTGCACATGGGGACAAAGATCGTACTTTTTTAAGAAATGTCCTCTGGTCTGATGAAACAAAAATAAAACTGTTTGGCCATAATGACCGCTGTTCTGTCTGGAGGAAAAAGGGGGAGGCTTGCAAGCCAAAGAACACCATCCCAACCGTGAAGCACGGGGGTGGCAGCATCATGTTGTGGGGGTACTTTGCTGCAGGAGGGGCTGGTGCACTTTCCAAAATAGATGGCATCATGAGGTAGGCAATTTATGTGGATATATTGAAAGATCTCAAGACATCAGTCTTGGTCCAAATGGGTCTTCCAAATGGACAATGACCCCAAGCATACTTCCAGAATTGTGACAAAATGGCTTAAGGACAACAAAGTCAAGGTATTGGAGTGGCCATCACAAAGCCCTGACCTCAACCATATAGAAGATGTGTTGGCAGAACTGAAAAAGCGTGTGTGAGCATGGAGGCCTACAAACCTGACTCAGTTACACCAGCTCTGTCAGGAGGAATGGGTCAAAATACACCCAACTTATTGTGGGAAGCTTGTGGAAGGCTATCTGAAACGTTTGACCCAAGTTAAATCATTTAAAGGCAATGCTAACAAATACTAATTGAGTGTATGTAAACTTCTGCCCCACTGGGAATGTGATGAAAGAAATAAAAGCTGAAATAAATCATTCTCTCTACTATTATTCTGACATTTCACAACTTAAAATAAAGTGGTGATCCAGACTGACCTAAGACAGGGAATTTTTACTAGGATTAAATGTCAGGAATTGTGAAAACTGAGTTTAAATGTATTTGGCAAAGGGGTTTGTAAACTTCTGACTTCAACTGTATAACTGGTTACAAGCATTGTCAACGATAACTATCACCATAACACTCATCGTCAACGGTAACTATCACCATAACACTCATCGTCAACGGTAACTATCACCATAACACTCATCGCCAACGGTAACTATCACCATAACACTCATCGTCAACGGTAACTATCACCATAACACTCATCGCCAACGGTAACTATCACCATAACACTCATCGTCAACGGTAACTATCACCATAACACTCATCGCAACGGTAACTATCACCATAACACTCATCGTCAATGGTAACTATCACCATAACACTCATTGTCAATGGTAACTATCACCATAACACTCATCGTCAACTGTAACTATCACCATAACACTCATCGTCAACGGTAACTATCACCATAACACTCATCGTCAACGGTAACTATCACCATAACACTCATCGTCAATTGTAACTATCACCATAACACTCATCGTCAACTGTAACTATCACCATAACACTCATCGTCAACTGTAACTATCACCATAACCATCACACCATCGTCAACGGTAACTATCACATTAACACACATCGCCAACGGTAACTACCACCATCAAACTCATCGTCAATGGTAACTATCACCAATACACTCATTGTCAAGGTAACTATCACCATAACTACACCATAACACTCATCGAAACGGTAACTATCACCATAACTATAACTATCACCATAACACTCATCGTCAATGGTAACTATCACCATAACACTATTGTCAATGGTAACTATCACCATAACACTCATCGTCACTATCACCATAACACTCATTGTCAATGGTAACTATCACCATAACTATCACATAACACTCATTGTCAATGGTAACTATCACCATAACACTCATCGTGTAGGTAACTATCACCATAACACTCATCGTCAACTGTAACTATCAACATAACACTCATCGCCAACGGTAACTATCACCATAACCACACACCATCGGTGGTGTAACTAACACAAACACACTCGCCAACGGTAACTAACATCAAACTCATTGTCACTATCACCAATGGTGTCATTGTCAAGGGTAACAAATAAACAAATAACAAGAAACAGTTACAAATAAACAAAGCACCTGGGTAGAAGGCTCACCATCAAACTATTTTCAGCGGTGCAGTTGAACACAAACACACTCTTGGTGGTGTAGTTGAACACAAAGACACTCTCTGCAGTGTAGTTGAACACAAACACACTCTCGGTGGTGTAGTTGAACACAAACACACTCTCGGCAGTGTAGTTGAACACAAACACACTCTCTGCAGTGTAGTTGAACACAAACACACTCTCGGTGGTGTAGTTGAACACAAACACACTCTCTGCAGTGTAGTTGAACACAAACACACTCTCAGTGGTGTAGTTGAACACAAACACACTCTCTGCAGTGTAGTTGAACACAAACACACTCTCGGCAGTGTAGTTGAACACAAACACACTCTCGGTGGTGTAGTTGAACACAAACACACTCTCGGTGGTGTAGTTGAACACAAACACACTCTCGGTGGTGTAGTTGAACACAAACACACTCTCGGTGGTGTAGTTGAACACAAACACACTCTCGGCAGTGTAGTTGAACACAAACACACTCTCGGTGGTGTAGTTGAACACAAAGACACTCTCGGTGGTGTAGTTGAACACAAACACACTCTCGGTGGTGTAGTTGAACACAAACACACTCTCGGCAGTGTAGTTGAACACAAACACACTCTCGGCGGTGTAGCTGAACACAAACACTCTCGGCGGTGTAGTTGAACACAAACACACTCTCGGCGGTGTAGTTGAACACAAACACACTCTCGGTGGTGTAGTTGAACACAAACACACTCTCTGTGGTGTAGTTGAACACAAAC
Organism: Oncorhynchus keta; assembly: GCF_023373465.1. Classification (NCBI taxonomy): domain Eukaryota; kingdom Metazoa; phylum Chordata; class Actinopteri; order Salmoniformes; family Salmonidae; genus Oncorhynchus; species Oncorhynchus keta. The sequence continues at coordinate 85,727,241 of NC_068424.1, forward strand.
ACACTCTCGGCAGTGTAGTTGAACACAAACACACTCTCAGTGGTGTAGTTGAACACAAACACACTCTCGGTGGTGTAGTTGAACACAAACACACTCTCTGCAGTGTAGTTGAACACAAACACACTCTCGGTGGTGTAGTTGAACACAAACACACTCTCTGTGGTGTAGTTGAACACAAACACACTCTCGGCAGTGTAGTTGAACACAAACACACTCTCTGCAGTGTAGTTGAACACAAACACACTCTCGGCAGTGTAGTTGAACACACTCTCGGCGGTGTAGTTGAACACACTCTCGGCGGTGTAGTTGAACACAAACACACTCTCGGTGGTGTAGTTGAACACAAACACACTCTCGGCAGTGTAGTTGAACACAAACACACTCTCGGCAGTGTAGTTGAACACAAACACACTCTCGGCAGTGTAGTTGAACACAAACACACTCTCTGCAGTGTAGTTGAACACAAACACACTCTCGGTGGTGTAGTTGAACACAAACACACTCTCGGCAGTGTAGTTGAACACAAACACACTCTCGGCAGTGTAGTTGAACACAAACACACTCTCGGCGGTGTAGTTGAACACAAACACACTCTCGGTGGTGTAGTTGAACACAAACACACTCTCGGTGGTGTAGTTGAACACAAACACACTCTCAGTGGTGTAGTTGAACACAAACACACTCTCGGTGGTGTAGTTGAACACAAACACACTCTCGGTGGTGTAGTTGAACACAAACACACTCTCGGTGGTGTAGTTGAACACAAACACACTCTCAGTGGTGTAGTTGAACACAAACACACTCTCGGCAGTGTAGTTGAACACAAACACACTCTCGGTGGTGTAGTTGAACACAAACACACTCTCGGTGGTGTAGTTGAACACAAACACACTCTCGGTGGTGTAGTTGAACACAAACACACTCTCAGTGGTGTAGTTGAACACAAACACACTCTCGGCAGTGTAGTTGAACACAAACACACTCTCGGTGGTGTAGTTGAACACAAACACACTCTCGGTGGTGTAGTTGAACACACATTCTCAGCTGTGTATGTGAATAGACACACACTCTAGTTGCCAGGCTGAATAAATCAAATGGAATATTCCCAAAAGGTTCAAGCTACATCAAGCATTTGTTAATATTAGATTTATGTATTTGACCATGGTCTGATACCCTGATTAGAGTCTCCCCCCGTCATTCTACCCCCCACCCCAGTTCCCCCTCAGATCCATGAGAAGGAAATAGCGACACCCTCTAACCCGTATAGCCGTGGCAGCAGACAGACCCTCATCTGTACAGGGTACGGACTCCCCGCCCCCAACATCACCTGGCAGTGGAGGGCATGGAGCCCCTGTGGCCTCAACAGCACCCAACGCCTGGAAGACAAACACCCACACCTGTAAGACACACCCACACCTGTATGACAAACACCCACACCTGTAAGACAAACACCCACACCTGTAAGACAAACACCCACACCTGTAAGACACACCCACACCTGTAAGACAAACACCCACACCTGTAAGACAAACACCCACACCTGTAAGACACACCCACACCTGTAAGACACACCCACACCTGTAAGACACACCCACACCTGTAAGACAAACACCCACACCTGTAAGACAAACACCCACACCTGTAAGACAAACACCCACACCTGTAAGACACACCCACACCTGTAAGACAAACACCCACACCTGTAAGACAAACACCCACACCTGTAAGACACACCCACACCTGTAAGACAAACACCCACACCTGTAAGACAAACACCCACACCTGTAAGACAAACACCCACACCTGTAAGACACACCCACACCTGTAAGACAAACACCCACACCTGTAAGACAAACACCCACACCTGTAAGACAAACACCCACACCTGTAAGACACACCCACACCTGTAAGACACACCCACACCTGTAAAACACAACCACAACCATAACTATCACCATAACACTCATCGTCAACGGTAACTTTCACCATAACACTCATCGTCAAAGGTAACTTTCACCATAACACTCATCGTCAATGGTAACTTTCACCATAACACTCATCGTCAAAGGTAACTTTCACCATAACACTCATCGTCAATGGTAACCATCCCCATCACACTCATCGTCAAGGGTAACAAATAAACACCTGTTGCATAGAAGGCCATCAAACTATTCTCAGTGGTGTAGTTGAACACTCTCTCAGTGGTGTAGTTGGACACACTCTCAGTGGTGTAGTTGGACACACTCTCAGTGGTGTAGTTGGACACACACTCTCAGTGGTGTAGTTGAACACACTCTCAGTGGTGTAGTTGGACACACTCTCAGTGGTGTAGTTGAACACTCTCAGTGGTGTAGTTGGACACACTCTCAGTGGGGTAGTTGGACACACACTCTCAGTGGTGTAGTTGAACACACACACTCAGTGGTGTAGTTGGACACACTCTCAGTGGTGTAGTTGAACACACTCTCAGTGGTGTAGTTGAACACACACTCTCAGTGGTGTAGTTGGACACACTCTCAGTGGTGTAGTTGGACACACTCTCTCAGTGGTGTAGTTGAACACACTCTCAGTGGTGTAGTTGGACACACTCTCAGTGGTGTAGTTGGACACACTCTCAGTGGTGTAGTTGAACACACTCTCAGTGGTGTAGTTGGACACACTCTCAGTGGTGTAGTTGAACACACTCTCAGTGGTGTAGTTGAACACACACTCTCAGTGGTGTAGTTGAACACACACTCTCAGTGGTGTAGTTGGACACACTCTCAGTGGTGTAGTTGAACACACATTCTCAGTGGTGTAGTTGGACACACTCTCAGTGGTGTAGTTGAACACACTCTCAGTGGTGTAGTTGGACACACACTCTCAGTGGTGTAGTTGGACACACTCTCAGTGGTGTAGTTGGACACACTCTCAGTGGTGTAGTTGAACACACACTCAGTGGTGTAGTTGAACACACACTCTCAGTGGTGTAGTTGAACACACTCTCAGTGGTGTAGTTGGACACACTCTCAGTGGTGTAGTTGAACACACTCTCAGTGGTGTAGTTGAACACACACTCTCAGTGGTGTAGTTGGACACACTCTCAGTGGTGTAGTTGGACACACTCTCAGTGGTGTAGTTGAACACACTCTCAGTGGTGTAGTTGGACACACTCTCAGTGGTGTAGTTGAACACACTCTCAGTGGTGTAGTTGGACACACTCTCAGTGGTGTAGTTGGACACACTCTCAGTGGTGTAGTTGGACACACTCTCAGTGGTGTAGTTGAACACACACTCTCAGTGGTGTAGTTGGACACACTCTCAGTGGTGTAGTTGGACACACTCTCAGTGGTGTAGTTGAACACACTCTCAGTGGTGTAGTTGAACACATTCTCAGTGGTGTAGTTGGACACACTCTCAGTGGTGTGGTTGGACACACTCTCAGTGGTGTAGTTGGACACACTCTCAGTGGTGTAGTTGGACACACTCTCAGTGGTGTAGTTGAACACACACACTCTCAGTGGTGTAGTTGGACACACTCTCAGTGGTGTAGTTGGACACACTCTCAGTGGTGTAGTTGAACACACACACTCTCAGTGGTGTAGTTGGACACACTCAGTGGTGTAGTTGGACACACTCTCAGTGGTGTAGTTGAACACACACACTCTCAGTGGTGTAGTTGGACACACTCTCAGTGGTGTAGTTGGACACACTCTCAGTGGTGTAGTTGGACACACTCTCAGTGGTGTAGTTGGACACACTCTCAGTGGTGTAGTTGGACACACTCTCAGTGGTGTAGTTGGACACACTCTCAGTGGTGTAGTTGGACACACTCTCAGTGGTGTAGTTGGACACACTCTCAGTGGTGTAGTTGAACACACTCTCAGTGGTGTAGTTGAACACACTCTCAGTGGTGTAGTTGAACACACTCTCAGTGGTGTAGTTGAACCCACACTCTCAGTGGTGTAGTTGAACACACTCTCTCAGTGGTGTAGTTGAACCCACACTCTCAGTGGTGTAGTTGAACACACTCACAGTGGTGTAGTTGGACACACTCTCAGTGGTGTAGTTGGACACATTCTCAGTGGTGTAGTTGAACACACACTCAGTGGTGTAGTTGAACACACTCTCAGTGGTGTAGTTGAACACACTCTCAGTGGTGTAGTTGAACACACTCTCAGTGGTGTAGTTGAACACACACTCTCAGTGGTGTAGTTGAACACACTCTCAGTGGTGTAGTTGAACACACTCTCAGTGGTGTAGTTGAACACACTCTCAGTGGTGTAGTTGAACACACACTCAGTGGTGTAGTTGAACACACTCTCAGTGGTGTAGTTGAACACACTCTCAGTGGTGTAGTTGAACACACTCTCAGTGGTGTAGTTGAACACACACTCTCAGTGGTGTAGTTGAACACACACTCTCAGTGGTGTAGTTGAACACACTCTCAGTGGTGTAGTTGAACACATTCTCAGTGGTGTAGTTGAACACACACTCTCAGTGGTGTAGTTGGACACACTCTCAATGAGGGCGAAGAGAGGGAGCAGGGTAGCATCCTCTGGCCATGAGAGATGGAGGGAGATGAGAGTGTGAGGGGGTGAGACTGGATACTAACACACCCTGGATACTAACACACCCTGGATACTAACACACCCTGGATACTAACACACCCTGGATACTAACACACCCTGGATACTAACACACCCTGGATACTAACACACCCTGGATACTAACACACCCTGGATACTAACACACCCTGGATACTAACACACCCTGGATACTAACACACTCAGTATTACACACCCTGGATACTAACACACTCAGTATTACACACCCTGGATACTAACACACCCTGGATACTAACACACCCTGGATACTAACACACCCTGGATACTAACACACCCTGGATACTAACACACCCTGGATACTAACACACTTACTATTACACACCCTGGATACTAACACACCCTGGATACTAACACACCCTGGATACTAACACACTTACTATTACACACCCTGGATACTAACTCACCCTGGATACTAACACACCCTGGATACTAACACACCCTGGATACTAACACACTTACTATTACACACCCTGGATACTAACACACCCTGGATACTAACACACTTACTATTACACACCCTGGATACTAACACACCCTGGATACTAACACACCCTGGATACTAACACACCCTGGATACTAACACACCCTGGATACTAACACACCCTGGATACTAACACACCCTGGATACTAACACACCCTGGATACTAACACACCCTGGATACTAACACACCCTGGATACTAACACACCCTGGATACTAACACACCCTGGATACTAACACACCCTGGATACTAACACACCCTGGATACTAACACACCCTGGATACTAACACACCCTGGATACTAACACACCCTGGATACTAACACACCCTGGATACTAACACACCCTGGATACTAACACACCCTGGATACTAACACACCCTGGATACTAACACACCCTGGATACTAACACACCCTGATACTAACACACCCTGGATACTAACACACCCTGGATACTAACACACCCTGGATACTAACACACCCTGGATACTAACACACCCTGGATACTAACACACCCTGGATACTAACACACCCTGGATACTAACACACCCTGGATACTAACACACCCTGGATACTAACACACCCTGGATACTAACACACCCTGGATACTACCCCCTGGATACTAACACACACACCCTGGATACCAACACACCCTGGATACTAACACACCCTGGATACTAACACACCCTGGATACTAAAAGACTCAGTATTACACAGTGTTGTGTCTTTGGCTATGCCGGATTAAGTGAAATGAAATGCTATTCTATAAAATCCTTTCTCTGTAATTAATATTACCTGATTGAGCTAATCATGTAAATGTAATTAACTAGAAAGTCGGGGCACACGAAAGAGTGTTTATAGAGAGATGTTATCTTCCGAACAAACTCTTAAAGACCTGGTAATCTTTTATATCAATAGCAGTCAACATTAATCGTCACCTTATTTCAGTCTCATCTGAACATCGTAGAATTCTTGGTTATCTTCACAAACCCTGGGTAACAAGTTGAATCAGTGGGTTTAATTATTTATTTACTAAATACCTAACTAATTATAAAGAATGAATCATACATTGATTACAAATTACGTCATAAAGGAAAACATCCTAGCGGACGGAACAGATATGACAGCTGGTTCCACAAAGGAAAAGGGGTGGTGTTTCAGTGAAAGAGCAGGAAGACTGAGGAACAAAGGGAGAAGCTAAGCTATCATAAATACAGTATCTTATGCATTCTAAATTACCACCCATTTTGAAAAGGAAAATGCAATAAATATTTACTCTGAGCTGCGCTTCGGTAGGTTGGTCTTAGATGCTGGTCGTGTTGGCCAACAGAGATCTTCCTGTCCTCGGAAGAATGTCTCTGGTGGTAAATTGGATACGTTGTAGTAACGTCGTTGTGTGTTAGACTGGGTTCGTTGTCCGTCCTTTCTGAGCCCACGTTTACAGCTGCTGTTGCTAGCTCAACGGCTAGGATGTCTCACTTCTTTAGTGAATAAGAGTTCATACCATTCACAACCAAAGCTCACGCTGAGGTTAGCTTAGTTCTGTAGTTGATATGTTAGTCACATCCGCGGAACAGATAGTTACATTTTCGTGAAGGTCTTATATAGTGGAGGGAGAGAAGGGTGTGTTTCATAGTTTATAACCCATGTCTCTTCACAGGGGCGGGCCACTGAATGAGCAGAGCTCTAACTTTATGAAAACCCAAATCTCTCATTTGGAAGCTAAAATGAAATTGAATCTTTTCACAAATAGTGTCATATTTAAACATTTAAAATGCACAACAATTCTATGTGAATCGGATAACTAGAATGTGTAGACTTTCCCAGATACCGTTTAGGTCGTCCTGTCATCAGTCATGTCTCAGATGAACTGACATCATATTCATGGGTTCCCGAAATATGGTCCCCCCCACCGTTTGATGTTCCCAGACTCTCTATGTTTAACAAAGGCTATTCAAGACTCCTTCAGTAGAGTCAAGAAAGGTATTTATGAGGGTGTCATAAACCTCATCCACAGCCCAACGTCATAACAACAGGGATGGGCAAACATTTGATTTATTTTACCTTTATTTAACCAGGCAAGTAGGTTAAGAACTAAGTATTATTTACAATGACAGCCTAGGAACAGTGGGTTAACTGCCTTGTTCAGGTGCAGAATGACAGATTTTTACCTTGTCAGCTCGGGATTCGGCAACCTTTCAGTTACTGACCCAATGCTCTAACTACAGGCTACCTGCCACAACGGGAGTTTAAAATCTGTTGTTCTGCCACTGAGCAAGGCAGTAAACACACTGCTTCCCGAGCGCCGAAGATGTGGATGTCGATTAATAAGGCAGCCCCCCGCACCTGGTAGAGAGAATGCCAAGATTGTGCAAAGCTGTCATCAAGGCAAAGGGTGGATACTATGAAGAATCTCAAATCTGAAATATATTTTAATTTGTTTGACACTTTTTTGTTTACTTCCTTCCATCTTCAGTCCAATGTATTTCAGTCCAGTGTATTTCAGTCCAGTGTATTTCAGTCCAGTGTATTTCAGTCCAGTGTATTTCAGTCCAGTGTATTTCAGTCCAGTGTATTTCAGTCCAGTGTATTTCAGTCCAGTGTATTTCAGTCCAGTGTATTTCAGTCCAGTGTATTTCAGTCCAGTGTATTTCAGTCCAGTGTATTTCAGTCCAGTGTATTTCAGTCCAGTGTATTTCAGTCCAATGTATTTCAGTCCAGTGTATTTCAGTCCAGTGTATTTCAGTCCATTTCAGTCCAGTGTATTTCAGTCCAGTGTATTTCAGTCCAGTGTATTTCAGTTCAGTGTATTTCAGTCCAGTGTATTTCAGTCCAGTGTATTTCAGTCCAGTGTATTTCAGTCCAGTGTATTTCAGTTCAGTGTATTTCAGTCCAGTGTATTTCAGTCCAATGTATTTCAGTCCAGTGTATTTCAGTTCAGTGTATTTCAGTCCAATGTATTTCAGTCCAGTGTATTTCAGTCCAGTGTATTTCAGTCCAGTGTATTTCAGTCCAGTGTATTTCAGTCCAGTGTATTTCAGTCCAGTGTATTTCAGTCCAGTGTATTTCAGTCCAGTGTATTTCAGTCCAGTGTATTTCAGTCCAGTGTATTTCAGTCCAGTGTATTTCAGTCCAGTGTATTTCAGTTCAGTGTATTTCAGTCCAATGTATTTCAGTCCAGTGTATTTCAGTCCAATGTATTTCAGTCCAGTGTATTTCAGTCCAGTGCATTTCAGTCCAGTGCATTTCAGTCCAGTGTATTTCAGTCCAGTGTATTTCAGTTCAGTGTATTTCAGTTCAGTGTATTTCAGTCCAGTGTATTTCAGTCCAATGTATTTCAGTCCAGTGTATTTCAGTCCAGTGTATTTCAGTCCAGTGTATTTCAGTCCAGTGTATTTCAGTCCAGTGTATTTCAGTCCAGTGTATTTCAGTCCAGTGTATTTCAGTCCAGTGTATTTCAGTCCAGTGTATTTCAGTCCAGTGTATTTCAGTCCAGTGTATTTCAGTTCAGTGTATTTCAGTCCAGTGTATTTCAGTTCAGTGTATTTCAGTCCAGTGTATTTCAGTCCAGTGTATTTCAGTCCAGTGTATTTCAGTCCAGTGTATTTCAGTCCAGTGTATTTCAGTCCAGTGTATTTCAGTCCAGTGTATTTCAGTTCAGTGTATTTCAGTTCAGTGTATTTCAGTCCAGTGTATTTCAGTCCAGTGTATTTCAGTCCAGTGTATTTCAGTCCAGTGTATTTCAGTCCAATGTATTTCAGTCCAGTGTATTTCAGTCCAGTGCATTTCAGTCCAGTGTATTTCAGTCCAGTGTATTTCAGTTCAGTGTATTTCAGTTCAGTGTATTTCAGTTCAGTGTATTTCAGTCCAATGTATTTCAGTCCAGTGTATTTCAGTCCAGTGTATTTCAGTCCAGTGTATTTCAGTCCAGTGTATTTCAGTCCAGTGTATTTCAGTCCAGTGTATTTCAGTCCAGTGTATTTCAGTCCAGTGTATTTCAGTCCAATGTATTTCAGTCCAGTGTATTTCAGTTCAGTGTATTTCAGTCCAGTGTATTTCAGTCCAGTGTATTTCAGTCCAGTGTATTTCAGTCCAGTGTATTTCAGTCCAGTGTATTTCAGTCCAGTGTATTTCAGTCCAGTGTATTTCAGTCCAATGTATTTCAGTTCAGTGTATTTCAGTCCAGTGTATTTCAGTCCAGTGTATTTCAGTCCAGTGTATTTCAGTTCAGTGTATTTCAGTCCAATGTATTTCAGTCCAGTGTATTTCAGTTCAGTGTATTTCAGTCCAGTGTATTTCAGTCCAGTGTATTTCAGTCCAATGTATTTCAGTCCAGTGTATTTCAGTTCAGTGTATTTCAGTCCAGTGTATTTCAGTCCAGTGTATTTCAGTCCAGTGTATTTCAGTCCAGTGTATTTCAGTCCAGTGTATTTCAGTCCAGTGTATTTCAGTCCAGTGTATTTCAGTCCAGTGTATTTCAGTCCAGTGTATTTCAGTCCAGTGTATTTCAGTCCAGTGTATTTCAGTCCAGTGTATTTCAGTCCAGTGTATTTCAGTCCAGTGTATTTCAGTCCAGTGTATTTCAGTCCAGTGTATTTCAGTCCAATGTATTTCAGTCCAGTGTATTTCAGTTCAGTGTATTTCAGTTCAGTGTATTTCAGTTCAGTGTATTTCAGTCCAATGTATTTCATTCCAGTGTATTTCAGTCCAGTGTATTTCAGTTCAGTGTATTTCAGTCCAGTGTATTTCAGTTGTATTTCAGTGTATTTCAGTCCAGTGTATTTCAGTTCAGTGTATTTCAGTTCAGTGTATTTCAGTCCAGTGTATTTCAGTCCAGTGTATTTCAGTCCAGTGTATTTCAGTCCAGTGTATTTCAGTCCAGTGTATTTCAGTCCAGTGTATTTCAGTCCAGTGTATTTCAGTCCAGTGTATTTCAGTCCAGTGTATTTCAGTCCAATGTATTTCAGTCCAGTGTATTTCAGTCCAGTGTATTTCAGTCCAGTGTATTTCAGTCCAGTGTATTTCAGTCCAGTGTATTTCAGTCCAGTGTATTTCAGTCCAGTGTATTTCAGTCCAGTGTATTTCAGTCCAGTGTATTTCAGTTCAGTGTATTTCAGTCCAGTGTATTTCAGTCCAGTGTATTTCAGTCCAGTGTATTTCAGTTCAGTGTATTTCAGTCCAGTGTATTTCAGTCCAGTGTATTTCAGTCCAGTGTATTTCAGTTCAGTGTATTTCAGTTCAGTGTATTTCAGTCCAGTGTATTTCAGTCCAGTGTATTTCAGTCCAATGTATTTCAGTCCAGTGTATTTCAGTCCAATGTATTTCAGTTCAGTGTATTTCAGTCCAGTGTATTTCAGTCCAGTGTATTTCAGTCCAGTGTATTTCAGTCCAATGTATTTCAGTCCAGTGTATTTCAGTCCAGTGTATTTCAGTCCAGTGTATTTCAGTCCAGTGTATTTCAGTCCAGTGTATTTCAGTCCAGTGTATTTCAGTCCAGTGTATTTCAGTCCAGTGTATTTCAGTCCAGTGTATTTCAGTCCAGTGTATTTCAGTCCAGTGTATTTCAGTCCAGTGTATTTCAGTCCAGTGTATTTCAGTCCAGTGTATTTCAGTCCAGTGTATTTCAGTCCAGTGTATTTCAGTTCAGTGTATTTCAGTCCAGTGTATTTCAGTCCAGTGTATTTCAGTCCAGTGTATTTCAGTCCAGTGTATTTCAGTTCAGTGTATTTCAGTTCAGTGTATTTCAGTCCAGTGTATTTCAGTCCAGTGTATTTCAGTCCAGTGTATTTCAGTTCAGTGTATTTCAGTCCAGTGTATTTCAGTCCAGTGTATTTCAGTCCAGTGTATTTCAGTCCAGTGTATTTCAGTCCAGTGTATTTCAGTCCAATGTATTTCAGTCCAGTGTATTTCAGTCCAGTGTATTTCAGTCCAGTGTATTTCAGTTCAGTGTATTTCAGTCCAGTGTATTTCAGTCCAGTGTATTTCAGTCCAGTGTATTTCAGTCCAGTGTATTTCAGTCCAGTGTATTTCAGTCCAGTGTATTTCAGTCCAGTGTATTTCAGTTCAGTGTATTTCAGTTCAGTGTATTTCAGTTCAGTGTATTTCAGTTCAGTGTATTTCAGTCCAGTGTATTTCAGTTCAGTGTATTTCAGTTCAGTGTATTTCAGTCCAGTGTATTTCAGTTCAGTGTATTTCAGTTCAGTGTACACACACACACACACACACACACACACACACACACACACACACACACACACACACACACACACACACACACACACACACACACAGACACACTCACACTGAGACACACACACACACACACAGCTGTCAATCACTGACACAAACACACACGTGGGCATGCGCTTGCGCTCACACACTTCTCTGGTAAAACACACACACACACACACACACACACACACACACACACACACACACACACACACACACACACACACACACACACACACACACACACACACACAACACACAGATACACTGAATCACCGATCAGGGCCGAGGGCTTTCCTCATCCTTACTCAGTCTTCAGAAGCCCAGGAGAACCATCTAATGAATGTTCTGTAGGGAGAGCGACAAGGCTTCTCAACCTGGGACATCCCTCCCAGCCATGGCATTCTGTTGTGACCACCTCTGAGTGAATTACGTTGCATCTATCTGAACAAACAATATCATACATCTCAATGTATCTCCCTTAGGGCTTCATTTCAGATTGTAATGTTGTTGTTTTTTTAAAGGAGAGGAGATGGAGGGGAGAGGTTATGGAGGGAAGATGGGAGAGGAGAAGGAGGGGAGAAGAGGAGGTTATAGAAGTGGACAGAAGAGAAGAAGGGAGAGGGGAAGGAGGGGAGGGGAGAAGACAATGAGAGGAGAAGAGAATGAGGGGTGGGGAGAAGAGGAGGTGATAGAAGTGGACAGAAGAGAAGGAGGGAGAGGAGAAGGAGGGAGAGGAGAAGGAGGGAGGGAGAGGAGAAGGAGGGAGAGGAGAAGGAGGGAGAGGAGAAGGAGGGAGAGGAGAAGGAGGGAGAGGAGAAGGAGGGGTAAGGAGAAAGAGGGAGAGGAGAAAGAGGGAGAGGAGAAGGAGGGAGAGGAGAAGGAGGGAGGGAGAGGAGAAGGAGGGAGAGGAGAAGGAGGGAGAGGAGAAGGTGGAGAGGAGACGGAGGGAGAGGAGAAGGAGGGGAGAGGAGAGGAGAAAGAGGGGAGAGGAGAAGGAGGGAGAAGAGAAGGAGGGAAAGGAGAAGGAGGGGTAGAGGAGAGGAGAAGAGGTGGTGGAAATACAGGGATGAACAAACTATAGGGAACATGAAGAGTAGATAGTAGAACAGTAGAACATCAGCCAGTAGAACAGTAGAACATCAGCCAGTAGAAGAGTAGAACATCAGCCAGTAGAAGGTAGAACATCAGCCAGTAGAAAGGAGTAGAACATCAGCCAGTAGAACAGTAGTACCATCTGCCAGTAGAACAGAGAACATCAGCCAGTAGAAGAGGGGAGAGAACATCAGCCAGTAGAACAGGAGGGAGTAGAAGGAACATCAGCCAGTAGAAGAGTAGAACATCAGCCAGTAGAACAGTAGAACATCAGCCAGCAGAACAGTAGTAAGAGGGAGCCAGTAGAACAGTAGAACATCAGCCAGTAGAAGAGTAGAACATCAGCCAGTAGAACAGTAGAACATCAGCCAGTAGAACAGTAGTAACATCAGCCAGTAGAACAGGAGTAACAACAGCCAGTAGAACAGTAGTAACATCAGCCAGTAGAACAGTAGTAACATCAGCCAGTAGAACAGTAGTAACAACAGCCAGTAGAACAGTAGTAACATCAGCCAGTAGAACAGCAGTATCAACAGCCAGTAGAACAAAGTAGTAACATCAGCCAGTAGATAGTAGAACAGTAGTAACAGGAGTCAGTAGAACAGTAGTAACATCAGCCAGTAGAACAGTAGTAACATCAGCCAGTAGAACAGTAGTAAGATCAGCCAGTAGAACAGTCGAACATCAGCTAGTAGAACAGTAGTAACAACAGCCAGTAGAACAGTAGTAACAGAGCCAGTAGAACAGTAGTAACATCAGCCAGTAGAACAAGAGGTGTAGAACAGTAGTAACAGGGATAGAACAAACTAACAACATGCCAGTAGAACAGTAGTAACAGCCAGTAGAACAGTAGTAACATCAGCCAGTAGAACAGTAGTAACATCAGCCAGTAGAACAGTAGTAACATCAGCCAGTAGAACAGTAGTAACATCAGCCAGTAGTAGAACAGTAGTAACATCAGCCAGTAGAACAGTAGAACATCAGCCAGTAGAACAGTAGTAACATCAGCCAGTAGAACAGTAGTAACATCAGCCAGTAGAACAGTAGTAACATCAGCCAGTAGAACAGTAGTAACATCAGCCAGTAGAACAGTAGTAACATCAGCCAGTAGAACAGTAGTAACATCAGCCAGTAGAAGTAGAACAGTAGTAACAACAGCCAGTAGAACAGTAGTAACATCAGCCAGTAGAACAGTAGTAACATCAGCCAGTAGAACAGTAGTAACATCAGCCAGTAGAACAGTAGTAACATCAGCCAGTAGAACAGTAGTAACATCAGCCAGTAGAACAGTAGTAACATCAGCCAGTAGAACAGTAGTAACATCAGCCAGTAGAACAGTAGTAACATCAGCCAGTAGAAGTAGTAGAACATCAGCCAGTAGAACAGTAGTAACATCAGCCAGTAGAACAGTAGTAACATCAGCCAGTAGAACAGTAGTAACATCAGCCAGTAGAAGTAACAGCCAGTAGAACAGTAACATCAGCCAGTAGAACAGTAGTAACATCAGCCAGTAGAACAGTAGTAACATCAGCCAGTAGATAGAACAGTAGTAACATCAGCTAGTAGAACATTAGTAACATCAGCCAGTAGAACAGTAGTAACATCAGCCAGTAGAACAGTCGAACATCAGCTAGTAGAACAGTAGTAACATCAGCCAGTAGAACAGCAGTATCAACAGCCAGTAGAACAGTAGTAACATCAGCCAGTAGATAGTAGAACAGTAGTAACAACAGCCAGTAGAACAGTAGTAACATCAGCCAGTAGATAGAACAGTAGTAACATCAGCCAGTAGAACAGTAGTAACATCAGCCAGTAGAACAGTCGAACATCAGCTAGTAGAACAGTAGTAACAACAGCCAGTAGAACAGTAGTAACAACAGCCAGTAGAACAGTAGTAAAATCAGCCAGTAGATAGTAGAACAGTAGTAACAACAGCCAGTAGAACAGTAGTAACAACAGCCAGTAGAACAGTAGTAACAACAGCCAGTAGAACAGTAGTAACATCAGCCAGTAGAACAGTATTAACATCAGCCAGTAGAACAGTATTAACATCAGCCAGTAGAACAGTATTAACATCAGCCAGTAGAACAGTAGTAACATCAGCCAGTAGAACAGTAGTAACATCAGCCAGTAGAACAGTAGTAACATCAGCCAGTAGAACAGTAGTAACATCAGCCAGTAGAACAGTAGTAACATCAGCCAGTAGAACAGTAGTAACAACAGCCAGTAGAACAGTAGTAACATCAGCCAGTAGATAGTAGAACAGTAGTAACAACAGCCAGTAGAACAGTAGTAACATCAGCCAGTAGAACAGTAGTAACATCAGCCAGTAGAACAGTAGTAACATCAGCCAGTAGAACAGTAGTAACATCAGCCAGTAGAACAGTAGTAACATCAGCCAGTAGAACAGTAGTAACATCAGCCAGTAGAACAGTAGTAACATCAGCCAGTAGAACAGTAGTAACATCAGCCAGTAGAACAGTAGAACAGTAGAACAGTAGTAACATCAGCAGTCAGTAGTAACATCAGCTAGTAGAACAGTAGAACAGTAGAACAGTAACATCAGCCAGTAGAACAGTAGTAACAACAGCCAGTAGAACAGTAGTAACAACAGCCAGTAGAACAGTAGTAACAACAGCCAGTAGAACAGTAGTAACATCAGCCAGTAGAACAGTAGTAACATCAGCCAGTAGAACAGTATTAACATCAGCCAGTAGAACAGTAGTAACATCAGCCAGTAGAACAGTAGTAACATCAGCCAGTAGAACAGTAGTAACATCAGCCAGTAGAACAGTAGTAACATCAGCCAGTAGAACAGTAGTAACATCAGCCAGTAGAACAGTAGTAACAACAGCCAGTAGAACAGTAGTAACATCAGCCAGTAGAACAGTAGTAACATCAGCCAGTAGAACAGTAGTAACATCAGCCAGTAGAACAGTAGTAACATCAGCCAGTAGAACAGTAGAACATCAGCCAGTAGAACAGTAGAACATCAGCCAGTAGAACATCAGCTGGTAGATAGTAGTCATTTCTGCTGTGTGTTAACAAATGGTGAACAGTAAACATCAGCCATTCAACATGTAGAAGTGGATAGAAAATGACGTCCGATGTTCTGTGGTCAGAAGTGATAGATCAGCCATCTGCTGCTACTTGCCCTTCATCAGTGTGGAACAGGGGGATGGAGAGGAGAGGAGAGTAGAGGAGAGTAGTAACATAGGAGTAGAGAGGAGAGGAGAGGAGAGGAGAGGAGAGGAGAACAGTAGGAGAGGAGCCAGTAGAGGAGAGGAACAGGAGCCAGGAGAGGGATGGAGAGGAGAGGGATGGAGAGGAGAACAGTAGGAGAGCAGGGGGATGGAGTAGAACAGGAGAGGAGAGGAGAACGAGACGAGAGCGAGGAGAGGAGTAGTAGGAGAGCCAGAGAGTAGAGAGGGATGGAGAGGAGAGGAGAACAGTAGAACAGGAGCCAGGAGAGGAGAGGAGAGGAGCCAGGAGAACAGAGGAACAGGAGAGGTAACAGAGAGGGATGGAGAGGAGAGCAGGGGGATGGAGAGGAGAGGAGAACGAGACAGAGAACGAGAACATCAGCCAGGAGAGGAGAGGAGAGGAGAGGGATGGTAGAGACAGTAGTAACAACAGCCAGAGGAGAGGAGTAGGAGAGGAGAGTAGAGGAGAGGAGAGGAGAGGAGGGGGTAGATGGAGAGAGGAGCCAGTAGAATAGGGGGATGGAGCCAGGAGAACAGTTGAGAATAGGGGGATGGAGAGGAGAGGAGAGGAGAGGAGAGGAGAGGAGAGGTAGAGAGGAGAGGAGCTAGTAGAGGAGAGGGAGAACAGAGCCAGTAGAGGAGCAGGGGGATGGAGAGGAGAGGAGAGTAGAACAGAGGAGAGGAGAGGAGAGGAGAGGAGAGGAGAGGAGAGGAGAGGAGAGGAGAGGAGTAGTAACAACAGCCAGTAGAACAGGGGGATGGAGAGGAGAGGAGAGGAGAGGAGAGGAGAGGAGAGGGGAGCAGGGGGATGGAGAGAACAGAGGAGAGGAGAGGAGAGGAGTAGGAGAGGGATGGAGAGGAGAGGGATGGAGAGGAGAGAGAGTAGAGCAGGGGGATGGAGAGGAGAGGAGAGGAGACGAGACCAGAGAACGAGACAGAGAGAACAGAGAGGAGAGGAGAGGAGAGAGGAGATAGAACATCAGGAGAGGAGAACAGAGGAGCCAGTAGAAGAGTAGAGGAGAGGGAGTAGAACAGGCCAGAGAACAGGGGGATGGAGAGGAGAGGAGAACATCAGACGAGACGAGAGTAGAGGAGGAGAGGAGAGGAGAACAGGAGAGGGATGGAGAGGAGAGGAACAGGAGAGGAGAGGAGAGGAGAGGAGAGGAGAGGAGAGGAGAGGAGAGGAGAGGAGAGGAGGGGGATGGAGAGGAGAGGAGAATAGGGGGATGGAGAGGAGAGGAGAGGAGAGGAGAGGTAGAACAGTAGTAACAAAAGAGAGGAGAGTAGAACAGAGAGAGGAGCAGGGGGATGGAGAGGAGAGGAGAGGAGAGGAGAGGAGAGGAGAACAGTAGTACCAAGAGGAGAGGAGAGAGGAGCAGGGGGATGGAGAGGAGAGGAGAGGAGAGTAGAACAGGAGAGGAGAGGAGAGGGGAGCAGGGGGATGGAGAGGAGAGGAGAGGAGAGGAGAGGAGAGGAGAGAGAGGAGAGGAGAGCAGGGGATGGAGAGGAGAAGAAGTGAAGAGAAGAGAAGAGAAGAGAAGAGAAGAGAGTAGAGAAGAGAAGAGAAGAGAAGAAAGGAGAGGAGAGGAGAGGAGAGGAGAGGAGAGGAGAGGAGAGAGGAGCAGGGGGATGGAGAGGAGAGGAGAGGAGAGGAGAGGAGTAACAGGAGAGGAGAGCAGGGGATGGAGAGGAGAGGAGAGGAGAGGAGAGGAGAGGAGAGGAGAGGAGAGGAGAGGAGAGGGAGAGGGGGAGAGGAGAGGAGAGGAGAGGAGAGGAGAGGAGAGGAGAGGAGTAGAGGGAGAGGAGAGGAGAGGAGAGAGAGGAGAGGAGAGCAGGGGGATGGAGAGGAGAGGAGAGAGGAGCAGGGGGATGGAGAGGGTAGAGGAGAGGAGAGGAGAGGAGAGGTGTCTCTCTTCCTCTCCCTCTTGCTGAACAGTCTCTCTTCCTCTCCCTCTTGCTGTCTCTCTTCCTCTCCCCAGTAGAACAGTATTGCTGTAGAACTCTCTTCCTCTCCCTCTTGCTGTCTCTCTTCCTCTTCCTCTTGCTGTCTCTCTTCCTCTCCCTCTTCCACTCCCTCTTGCTGTCTCTCTTCCTCTCCCTCTTGCTGTCTCTCTTCCTCTCCCTCTTCCTCTCCCTCTTCCTCTCCCTCTTGCTGTCTCTCTTCCTCTCCCTCTTGCTGTCTCTCTTCCTCTCCCTCTTCCTCTCCCTCTTGCTGTCTCTCTTCCTCTCCCTCTTGCTGTCTCTCTTCCTCTCCCTCTTCCTCTCCCTCTTGCTGTCTCTCTTCCTCTCCCTCTTGCTGTCTCTCTTCCAGTCTCCCTCTTGCTGTCTCTCTTCCTCTCCCCAGTCTTGCTGTCTCTCTTCCTCTCCCTCTTCCTCTCCCTCTTGCTGTCTCTCTTCCTCTCCCTCTTGCTGTCTCTCTTCCTCTCCCCTCTTGCTGTCTCTCTTCCTCTCCCTCTTGCTGTCTCTCTTCCTCTCCTCTTGCTGTCTCTCTTCCTCTCCCTCTTGCTGTCTCTCTTCCTCTCCCTCATGCTGTCTCTCTTCCTCTCCTTCATCAGTGTGGAGCTCTTGCTGTCTCTCTTCCTCTTCCTCTTGCTGTCTCTCTTCCTCTCCCTCTTCCTCTCCCTCTTCCTCTCCCTCTTGCTGTCTCTCTTCCTCTCCCTCTTGCTGTCTCTCTTCCTCTCCCTCTTGCTGTCTCTCTTCCTCTCCCCCTCTTGCTGTCTCTCTTCCTCTCCCTCTTGCTGTCTCTCTTCCTCTCCCTCTTCCTCTCCCTCTTCCTCTCCCTCTTGCTGTCTCTCTTCCTCTCCCTCTTGCTGTCTCTCTTCCTCTCCCTCTTGCTGTCTCTCTTCCTCTCCCTCTTGCTGTCTCTCTTCCTCTCCCTCTTGCTGTCTCTCTTCCTCTCCCTCTTGCTGTCTCTCTTCCTCTCCCTCTTGCTGTCTCTCTTGCTGTCTCTTCTTCCTCTTCCCTCTTGCTGTCTCTCTTCCTCTCCCTTCCTCTTGCTGTCTCTCTTCCTCTCCCTCTTGCTGTCTCTCTTCCTCTCCCTAATGCTGTCTCTCTTCCTCTCCCTCTTGCTGTCTCTCTTCCTCTTCCTCTTGCTGTCTCTCTTCCTCTCCCTCTTCCTCTCCCTCTTCCTCTCCCTCTTGCTGTCTCTCTTCCTCTCCCTCTTGCTGTCTCTCTTCCTCTCCCTCTTGCTGTCTCTCTTCCTCTCCCTCTTGCTGTCTCTCTTCCTCTCCCTCTTGCTGTCTCTCTTCCTCTCCCTCTTGCTGTCTCTCTTCCTCTCCCTCTTGCTGTCTCTCTTCCTCTCCCTCTTGCTGTCTCTCTTCCTCTCCCTCTTGCTGTCTCTCTTCCTCTCCCTCTTGCTGTCTCTCTTCCTCTCCCTCTTCCTCTCCCTCTTCCTCTCCCTCTTGCTGTCTCTCTTCCTCTCCCTCTTGCTGTCTCTCTTCCTCTCCCTCTTGCTGTCTCTCTTCCTCTCCCTCTTGCTGTCTCTCTTCCTCTCCTCTTGCTGTCTCTCTTCCTCTCCCTCTTGCTGTCTCTCTTCCTCTCCCTCTTGCTGTCTCTCTTGCTGTCTCTCTTCCTCTCCCTCTTGCTGTCTCTCTTCCTCTCCCTCTTGCTGTCTCTCTTCCTCTCCCTCTTGCTGTCTCTCTTCCTCTCCCTCTTCCTCTCCCTCTTGCTGTCTCTCTTCCTCTCCCTCTTGCTGTCTCTCTTCCTCTCCCTCTTCCTCTCCCTCTTCCTCTCCCTCTTGCTGTCTCTCTTCCTCTCCCTCTTGCTGTCTCTCTTCCTCTCCCTCTTGCTGTCTCTCTTCCTCTCCCTCTTGCTGTCTCTCTTCCTCTCCCTCTTGCTGTCTCTCTTCCTCTCCCTCTTGCTGTCTCTCTTCCTCTCCCTCTTGCTGTCTCTCTTCCTCTCCCTCTTGCTGTCTCTCTTCCTCTCCCTCTTCCTCTCCCTCTTCCTCTCCCTCTTGCTGTCTCTCTTCCTCTCTCAAGTGTTCCCACACCCTCTTTTATATGGTGATCAGTTGTGGTGAGCACTATGTGAAATCAATTAGCAGTAATGAGTAGTCGTTATGCGTGATTATTATATGTCCTACATGTCATTTACATGTTTATACTTTACAAACACATTTTATTTCTGTAGTTCTCCAAATCCATATAGAGTAGACCAACCAGTTTAAAATCTATAGGTCAACCAAACGGTTAATTGGTTAACCATTGAGCTCAGTTGGATTTAGTGATGACAATATAGAATGAGATGAAATGAAAAGTATTGTGAGCATTGCATTGTGAAAGGCAATGACCTAATATGAAAGATATTTCGAGATGAAACACCGATTAGATTATTTTTGTGTGTTGAACTTTAGTCAACTGAAAATGTGCTTTAAAAGTGTTTTTAGTTTTTAGTTTTAAAAACAGCCTTTTTGATGATCTGTTATGAGTTTTGTACTAAGAGTTGTGAAATTTGACCACATACTTGTGAAAACCCTGTAACGTGGGCCTATATCGTGCCAGTCACAACACCAGCGTACTTCACAAGATAACACCAGGCTATCTTTAAGGGGACAGACCTCAGTCGTTGGTAATGAATCCGATTGTTTTCTGTGCTTCGTACACGTTACAAATGCGCCCCGATTTCCCTCCAAAGGGACTCGTAATAGTGTTTCTAATTTCATGTCTCATTGGAGCTACGGTTAGTTTCCACACGTTTTGGTTATGATACAAATGCTGCGTTTCATTGCTTATCGTTGACACAGTAGAAAAATTGTCTGGGCTTTGAATGTGAGGCGCGTCGTTCCACTCGTGGTTCAACTGTATCGCTGAGGGTGTGTCAACATGTCCTTCAACATGGACACCATATACACTGTCTCATAATGACTATATACACTGTCTCATAATGACTATATACACTGTCTCATAATGACTATATACACTGTGTGTCTCATAATGACTATATACACTGTGTGTCTCATAATGACTATATACACGGTGTGTCTCATAATGACCATATACACGGTGTGTCTCATAATGACTATATACACTGTGTGTCTCATAATGACTATATACACTGTGTGTCTCATAATGACTATATACACGGTGTGTCTCATAATGACCATATACACTGTGTGTCTCATAATGACTATATACACTGTGTGTCTCATAATGACTATATACACTGTGTGTCTCATAATGACTATATACACTGTGTGTCTCATAATGACTATATACACTGTGTGTCTCATAATGACTATATACACTGTGTGTCTCATAATGACTATATACACTGTGTGTCTCATAATGACTATATACACTGTGTGTCTCATAATGACTATATACACTGTGTGTCTCATAATGACTATATACACTGTGTGTCTCATAATGACTATATACACTGTGTGTCTCATAATGACTATATACACTGTGTGTCTCATAATGACTATATACACTGTGTGTCTCATAATGACTATATACACTGTGTGTCTCATAATGACTATATACACTGTGTGTCTCATAATGACTATATACACTGTGTGTCTCATAATGACTATATACACTGTGTGTCTCATAATGACTATATACACTGTGTGTCTCTATATATGACTATATACACTGTGTGTCTCATAATGACTATATACACTGTGTGTCTCATAATGACTATATACACTGTGTGTCTCATAATGACTATATACACTGTGTGTCTCATAATGACTATATACACTGTGTGTCTCATAATGACTATATACACTGTGTGACTATATACTCATAATGACTATATACACTGTGTGTCTCATAATGACTATATACACTGTGTGTCTCATAATGACTATATACACTGTGTGTCTCATAATGACTATATACACTGTGTGTCTCATAATGACTATATACACTGTGTGTCTCATAATGACTATATACACTGTGTGTCTCATAATGACTATATACACTGTGTGTCTCATAATGACTATATACACTGTCTGTCTCATAATGACTATATACACTGTGTGTCTCATAATGACTATATACACTGTGTGTCTCATAATGACTATATACACTGTGTGTCTCATAATGACTATATACACTGTGTGTCTCATAATGACTATATACACTGTGTGTCTCATAATGACTATATACACTGTCTCATAATGACTATATACACTGTGTGTCTCATAATGACTATATACACTGTGACTGTCTCATAATGACTATATACACTGTGTGTCTCATAATGACTATATACACTGTGTGTCTCATAATGACTATATACACTGTGTGTCTCATAATGACTATATACACTGTGACTATATACACTGTCTCATAATGACTATATACACTGTGTGTCTCATAATGACTATATACACTGTGTGTCTCATAATGACTATATACACTGTGTGTCTCATAATGACTATATACACTGTGTGTCTCATAATGACTATATACACTGTGTGTCTCATAATGACTATATACACTATATACACTGTGTGTCTCATAATGACTATATACACTGTGACTATATACACTGTCTCATAATGACTATATACACTGTGTGTCTCATAATGACTATATACACTGTGTGTCTCATAATGACTATATACACTGTGTGTCTCATAATGACTATATACACTGTGACTGTCTCATAATGACTATATACACTGTGTGTCTCACTAATGACTATAATGACACACTGTGTGTCTCATAATGACTATATACACTGTGTGTCTCATAATGACTATATACACTGTCTCATAATGACTATATACACTGTGTGTCTCATAATGACTATATACACTGTGTGTCTCATAATGACTATATACACTGTGTGTCTCATAATGACTATATACACTGTGTGTCTCATAATGACTATATACACTGTGTGTCTCATAATGACTATATACACTGTCTCATAATGACTATATACACTGTGTGTCTCATAATGACTATATACACTGTGTGTCTCATAATGACTATATACACTGTGTGTCTCATAATGACTATATACACTGTGTGTCTCATAATGACTATATACACTGTGTGTCTCATAATGACTATATACACTGTGTGTCTCATAATGACTATATACACTGTCTCATAATGACTATATACACTGTGTGTCTCATAATGACTATATACACTGTCTCATAATGACTATATACACTGTGTGTCTCATAATGACTATATACACTGTCTCATAATGACTATATACACTGTGTGTCTCATAATGACTATATACACTGTGTGTCTCATAATGACTATATACACTGTCTCATAATGACTATATGTGTCTCATAATGACTATATACACTGTGTGTCTCATAATGACTATATACACTGTGTGTCTCATAATGACTATATACACTGTGTGTCTCATAATGACTATATACACTGTGTGTCTCATAATGACTATATACACTGTCTCATAATGACTATATACACTGTGTGTCTCATAATGACTATATACACTGTGTGTCTCATAATGACTATATACACTGTGTGTGTCTCATAATGACTATATACACTGTGTGTCTCATAATGACTATATACACTGTGACTATATACACTGTCTCATAATGACTATATACACTGTCTCATAATGACTATATACACTGTGTGTCTCATAATGACTATATACACTGTGACTGTCTCATAATGACTATATACACTGTGTGTCTCATAATGACTATATACACTGTGTGACTATATACACTGTGTGTCTCATAATGACTATATACACTGTGTGTCTCATATACACTGACTATATACACTGTGTGTCTCATAATGACTATATACACTGTGTGTAATGACTATATACACTGTGTCATAATGACTATATACACTGTGTCTCATAATGACTATATACACTGTGTGTCTCATAATGACTATATACACTGTGTGTCTCATAATGACTATATACACTGTGTGTCTCATAATGACTATATACACTGTGTGTCTCATAATGACTATATACACTGTGTGTCTCATAATGACTATATACACTGTGTGTCTCATAATGACTATATACACTGTGTGTCTCATAATGACTATATACACTGTGTGTCTCATAATGACTATATACACTGTGTGTCTCATAATGACTATATACACTGTGTGTCTCATAATGACTATATACACTGTGTGTCTCATAATGACTATATACACTGTGTGTCTCATAATGACTATATACACTGTGTGTCTCATAATGACTATATACACTGTGTAATGACTATATACACTGTGTGTCTCATAATGACTATATACACTGTCTCATAATGACTATATACACTGTGTGTCTCATAATGACTATATACACTGTCTCATAATGACTATATACACTGTGTGTCTCATAATGACTATATACACTGTGTGTCATAATGACTACTGTCTCATAATGACTATATACACTGTGTGTCTCATAATGACTATATACACTGTCTCTCATAATGACTATATACACTGTGTGTCTCATAATGACTATATACACTGTGTGTCTCATAATGACTATATACACTGTGTGTCTCATAATGACTATATACACTGTGTCTCATATAATGACCATATACACTGTGTGTCTCATAATGACTATATACACTGTCTCATAATGACTATATACACTGTGTGTCTCATAATGACTATATACACTGTCTCATAATGACTATATACACTGTGTGTCTCATAATGACTATATACACTGTCTCATAATGACCATATACACTGTGTGTCTCATAATGACTATATACACTGTCTCATAATGACTATATACACTGTGTGTCTCATAATGACTATATACACTGTGTGTCTCATAATGACTATATACACTGTGTGTCTCATAATGACTATATACACTGTGTGTCTCATAATGACTATACACTGTGTGTCTCATATACACTGTGTGTCTCATAATGACTATATACACTGTCTCATAATGACTATATACACTGTGTGTCTCATAATGACTATATACACTGTGTGTCTCATAATGACTATATACACTGTGTGTCTCATAATGACTATATACACTGTGTGTCTCATAATGACTATATACACTGTCTCATAATGACCATATACACTGTGTGTCTCATAATGACTATATACACTGTGTGTCTCATAATGACTATATACACTGTGACTATATACACTGTCTCATAATGACTATATACACTGTCTCATAATGACTATATACACTGTGTGTCTCATAATACACTGACTATATACACTGTGTGTCTCATAATGACTATATACACTGTGTGTCTCATAATGACTATATACACTGTGTGTCTCATAATGACTATATACACTGTGTGTCTCATAATGACTATATACACTGTGTGTCTCATAATGACTATATACACTGTGTCTCATAATGACTATATACACTGTGTGTCTCATAATGACTATATACACTGTGTGTCTCATAATGACTATGTGTGTCTCATATACACTGTGTGTCTCATAATGACTATATACACTGTGTGTCTCATAATGACTATATACACTGTCTCATAATGACTATATACACTGTCTCATAATGACTATATACACTGTGTGTCTCATAATGACTATATACACTGTGTGTCTCATAATGACTATATACACTGTGTGTCTCATAATGACTATATACACTGTGTGTCTCATAATGACTATATACACTGTGTGTCTCATAATGACTATATACACTGTGTGTCTCATAATGACTATATACACTGTGTGACTCTGTGTGTCTCATAATGACTATATACACTGTGTGTCTCATAATGACCATATACACTGTGTGTCTCATAATGACTATATACACTGTGTGTCTCATAATGACTATATACACTGTGTGTCTCATAATGACTATATACACTGTGTGACTATCATAATGACTATATACACTGTGTGTCTCATAATGACTATATACACTGTGTGTCTCATAATGACTATATACACTGTGTGTCTCATAATGACTATATACACTGTGTGTCTCATAATGACTATATACACTGTGTGTCTCATAATGACTATATACACTGTGTGTCTCATAATGACTATATACACTGTGTGTCTCATAATGACTATATACACTGTGTGTCTCATAATGACTATATACACTGTGTGTCTCATAATGACTATATACACTGTGTGTCTCATAATGACTATATACACTGTGTGTCTCATAATGACTATATACACTGTGTGTCTCATAATGACTATATACACTGTCTCATAATGACTATATACACTGTGTGTCTCATAATGACTATATACACTGTGTGTCTCATAATGACTATATACACTGTGTGTCTCATAATGACTATATACACTGTGTGTCTCATAATGACTATATACACTGTGTGTCTCATAATGACTATATACACTGTGTGTCTCATAATGACTATATACACTGTGTGTCTCATAATGACTATATACACTGTGTGTCTCATAATGACTATATACACTGTGTGTCTCATAATGACTATATACACTGTGTGTCTCATAATGACTATATACACTGTCTCATAATGACTATATACACTGTGTGTCTCATAATGACTATATACACTGTGTGTCTCATAATGACTATATACTATAATGACTATATACACTGTGTGTCTCATAATGACTATATACACTGTGTGTCTCATAATGACTATATACACTGTCTCATAATGACTATATACACTGTGTGTCTCATAATGACTATATACACTGTCTCATAATGACTATATACACTGTGTGTCTCATAATGACTATATACACTGTGTGTCTCATAATGACTATATACACTGTGTGTCTCATAATGACTATATACACTGTGTGTCTCATAATGACTATATACACTGTGTGTCTCATAATGACTATATACACTGTCTCATAATGACTATATACACTGTGTGTCTCATAATGACTATATACACTGTCTCATAATGACTATATACACTGTGTGTCTCATAATGACTATATACACTGTGTGTCTCATAATGACTATATACACTGTGTGTCTCATAATGACTATATACACTGTGTGTCTCATAATGACTATATACACTGTCTCATAATGACTATATACACTGTGTGTCTCATAATGACTATATACACTGTGTGTCTCATAATGACTATATACACTGTGTGTCTCATAATGACTATATACACTGTGTGTCTCATAATGACTATATACACTGTCTCATAATGACTATATACACTGTGTGTCTCATAATGACTATATACACTGTCTCTCATAATGACTATATACACTGTCTCATAATGACCATATACACTGTGTGTCTCATAATGACTATATACACTGTGTCTCATAATGACTATATACACTGTGTGTCTCATAATGACTATATACACTGTGTGTCTCATAATGACTATATACACTGTGTGTCTCATAATGACTATATACACTGTCTCATAATGACCATATACACTGTGTGTCTCATAATGACTATATACACTGTGTGTCTCATAATGACTATATACACTGTGTGTCTCATAATGACCATATACACTGTGTGTCTCATAATGACCATATACACTGTCTCATAATGACCATATACACTGTGTGTCTCATAATGACTATATACACTGTGTGTCTCATAATGACTATATACACTGTCTCATAATGACCATATACACTGTGTGTCTCATAATGACTATATACACTGTGTGTCTCATAATGACTATATACACTGTGTGTCTCATAATGACTATATACACTGTGTGTCTCATAATGACTATATACACTGTGTCTCATAATGACTATATACACTGTCTCATAATGACTATATACACTGTATGTCTCATAATGACTATATACACTGTGTCTCATAATGACTATATACACTGTGTGTCTCATAATGACTATATACACTGTCTCATAATGACTATATACACTGTGTGTCTCATAATGACTATATACACTGTCTCATAATGACAATATACACTGTGTGTCTCATAATGACTATATACACTGTGTGTCTCATAATGACAATATACACTGTGTGTCTCATAATGACTATATACACTGTGTGTCTCATAATGACCATATACACTGTGTGTCTCATAATGACTATATACACTGTGTCTCATAATGACTATATACACTGTGTGTCTCATAATGACTATATACACTGTGTGTCTCATAATGACTATATACACTGTCTCATAATGACTATATACACTGTGTCTCATAATGACTATATACACTGTGTGTCTCATAATGACCATATACACTGTGTGTCTCATAATGACTATATACACTGTCTCATAATGACTATATACACTGTGTGTCTCATAATGACTATATACACTGTGTCTCATAATGACTATATACACTGTGTGTCTCATAATGACTATATACACTGTGTGTCTCATAATGACTATATACACTGTGTGTCTCATAATGACCATATACACTGTGTGTCTCATAATGACTATATACACTGTGTGTCTCATAATGACTATATACACTGTGTGTCTCATAATGACTATATACACTGTGTGTCTCATAATGACCATATACACTGTGTGTCTCATAATGACTATATACACTGTGTGTCTCATAGATGTTTGTCTCATAGATGTGTCTCATAGATGATTGTCTCATAGATGTGTCTCATAGATGGTTGTCTTATAGATGATTGTCTCATAGATGATTGTCTCATAGATGATTGTCTCATAGATGATTGTCTCATAGATGATTGTCTCATAGATGATTGTCTCATAGATGATTGTCTCATATATATATCTCATAGATTATTGTCTCATAGATGTGTCTCATAGATGATTGTCTAGTAGATGATTGTCTCATACATGATTGTCTCATAGATGATTGTCTAGTAGATGATTGTCTCGTAGATGATTGTCTCGTAGATGATTGTCTAGATGATTGTCTCATAGATGATTGTCTCATAGATGATTGTCTAGTAGATGATTGTCTCGTAGATGATTGTCTAGTAGATGATTGTCTCGTAGATGATTGTCTCATAGATGTGTCTCATAGATGATTCTCTCATAGATGATTGTCTCGTAGATGATTGTCTCGTAGATGATTGTCTCGTAGATGATTGTCTCGTAGATGATTGTCTCGTAGATGATTGTCTCATAGATGATTGTCTCGTAGATGATTGTCTAGTAGATGATTGTCTCATAGATGATTGTCTCATAGATGTGTCTCATAGATGTGTCTCATAGATGATTGTCTCATAGATGATTGTCTCGTAGATGATTGTCTAGTAGATGATTGTCTCATAGATGATTGTCTCATAGATGTGTCTCATAGATGATTGTCTCATAGATGATTGTCTCATAGATGTGTCTCATAGATGATTGTCTCATAGATGATTGTCTCATAGATATGTCTCATAGATGTGTCTCATAGATGTGTCTCATAGATATGTCTCATAGACGTGTCTCATAGATGTGTCTCATAGATGTGTCTCATAGATGTGTCTCATAGATATGTCTCATAGATGATTGTCTCATAGATGTGTCTCATAGATATATCTCATAGATAATTGTCTCATAGATGTGTCTCATATATGATTGTCTCATAGATGTGTCTCATAGATGATTGTCTCGTAGACAATTGTCTCGTAGACGATTGTGTCGTAGACGATTGTCTCGTAGATGATTGTCTCGTTGATGATTGTCTCGTACATGATTGTCTCGTAGATGATTGTCTCGTAGATGATTGTCTCGTAGATGATTGTCTTATAGATGATTATCTCGTAGATGATTGTCTCGTAGATGATTGCCTTATAGATGATTGTCTCATAGATGATTGTCTCGTAGACGATTGTCTCGTAGACAATTGTCTCGTAGACAATTGTCTTGTAGACGATTGTGTCGTAGACGATTGTCTCGTAGATGATTGTCTCGTAGACGATTGTCTCGTAGACGATTGTCTCGTAGATGATTATCTCGTAGATGATCGTGTCGTAGATGATTATCTCATAGATGATTGTATCGTTGATGATTGTCTCGTACATGATTGTCTCGTGGATGATTGTCTCGTAGACAATTGTCTCGTAGACGATTGTCTCGTAGATGATTGTCTCGTAGACGATTGTCTCGTAGACGATTGTCTCGTAGACGATTATCTCGTAGATGATCGTGTCGTAGATGATTGTCTAGTAGATGATTATCTCGTAGATGATTATCTCGTAGATGATTGTGTCGTAGATGATTGTCTCGTAGATGATTGTCTAGTAGATGATTGTCTCGTAGATGATTGTCTCGTAGATGATTGTCTCGTAGATGATTGTCTCGTAGATTATTGTCTAGTAGACGATTGTCTCGTAGATAATTTTCTAGTAGATGATTGTCTCGTAGATGATTGTCTAGTAGATGATTGTCTCGTAGATGATGGTCTCGTAGATGATTGTGTCATAGATGATTGTGTCATAGATGATTGTGTCGTATATGATTATCTCGTAGATGATTGTGTCGTAGATGATTGTCTAGTAGGTGATTATCTCGTAGATGATTATCTCGTAGATGATTGTGTCGTAGATGATTGTCTCGTAGATGATTGTCTCGTAGACGATTGTCTCGTAGACAATTGTCTTGTAGACGATTGTGTCGTAGACGATTGTCTCGTAGATGATTGTCTCGTAGACGATTGTCTCATAGACGATTGTCTCGTAGATGATTATCTCGTAGATGATCGTGTCGTAGATGATTATCTCATAGATGATTGTATCATTGATGATTGTCTCGTACATGATTGTCTCGTGGATGATTGTCTCGTAGACAATTGTCTCGTAGACGATTGTCTCGTAGATGATTGTCTCGTAGATGATTGTCTCGTAGATGATTGTCTCGTAGACGATTGTCTCGTAGACGATTGTCTCGTAGACGATTATCTCGTAGATGATCGTGTCGTAGATGATTGTCTAGTAGATGATTATCTCGTAGATGATTATCTCGTAGATGATTGTGTCGTAGATGATTGTCTCGTAGATGATTGTCTAGTAGATGATTGTCTCGTAGATGATTGTCTCGTAGATGATTGTCTCGTAGATGATTGTCTCGTAGATTATTGTCTAGTAGACGATTGTCTCGTAGATAATTTTCTAGTAGATGATTGTCTCGTAGATGATTGTCTAGTAGATGATTGTCTCGTAGATGATGGTCTCGTAGATGATTGTGTCATAGATGATTGTGTCATAGATGATTGTGTCATATATGATTATCTCGTAGATGATTGTGTCGTAGATGATTGTCTAGTAGGTGATTATCTCGTAGATGATTATCTCGTAGATGATTGTCTCGTAGACGATTGTCTCGTAGATGATTATCTCGTAGATGATTGTGTCGTAGATGATTATCTCATAGATGATTGTATCATTGATGATTGTCTCGTACATGATTGTCTCGTGGATGATTGTCTCGTAGACAATTGTCTCGTAGACGATTGTCTCGTAGATGATTGTCTCGTAGATGATTGTCTCGTAGACGATTGTCTCGTAGACGATTGTCTCGTAGACGATTATCTCGTAGATGATCGTGTCGTAGATGATTGTCTAGTAGATGATTATCTCGTAGATGATTGTCTAGTAGATGATTGTCTCGTAGATGATTGTCTCGTAGATGATTGTCTCGTAGATGATTGTCTAGTAGATGATTGTCTCGTAGATGATTGTCTCGTAGATGATTGTCTCGTAGATTATTGTCTAGTAGACGATTGTCTCGTAGATAATTTTCTAGTAGATGATTGTCTCGTAGATGATTGTCTAGTAGATGATTGTCTCGTAGATGATGGTCTCGTAGATGATTGTGTCATAGATGATTGTGTCATAGATGATTGTGTCGTATATGATTATCTCGTAGATGATTGTGTCGTAGATGATTGTCTAGTAGGTGATTATCTCGTAGATGATTATCTCGTAGATGATTGTGTCGTAGATGATTGTCTCGTAGATGATTGTCTAGT
This sequence comes from Oncorhynchus keta, assembly GCF_023373465.1. Classification (NCBI taxonomy): domain Eukaryota; kingdom Metazoa; phylum Chordata; class Actinopteri; order Salmoniformes; family Salmonidae; genus Oncorhynchus; species Oncorhynchus keta. The sequence goes on from NC_068424.1 coordinate 85,758,751, forward strand.
AGATGATTGTCTCGTAGATGATTGTCTCGTAGATGATTGTCTAGTAGATGATTGTCTAGTAGATGATTGTCTCGTAGATGATTGTCTAGTAGATGATTGTCTCGTAGATAATTTTCTAGTAGATGATTGTCTCGTAGATGATGGTCTCGTAGATGATTGTGTCGTATATGATGGTCTCGTAGATGATTGTGTCGTATATGATTATCTCGTAGATGATTGTGTCGTAGATGATTGTCTAGTAGGTGATTATCTCGTAGATGATTATCTCGTAGATGATTGTCTCGTAGATGATTGTCTCGTAGATGATTGTCCAGTAGATGATTGTCTCGTAGATGATTGTCTAGTAGATGATTGTCTCGTAGATGATGGTCTCGTAGATGATTGTGTCGTAGATGATTGTGTCGTAGATGATTATCTCGTAGATGATTGTGTCGTAGATGATTGTGTCGTAGATGATTGTCTCGTAGATGATTATCTCGTAGATGATTGTCTCGTAGATGATTGTGTCGTAGATGATTGTCTCGTAGATGATTGTCTCGTAGATGATTGTCTCGTAGATGATTGTCTAGTAGATGATTGTCTCGTAGATAATTTTCTAGTAGATGATTGTGTCGTAGATGATTGTCTCGTAGATGATTGTGTCGTAGATGATTGTCTCGTAGATGATTATCTCGTAGATGATTGTCTCGTAGATGATTGTGTCGTAGATGATTGTCTCGTAGATGATTGTGTCGTAGATGATTGTGTCGTAGATGATTGTCTCGTAGATGATTATCTCGTAGATGATTGTCTCGTAGATGATTGTGTCGTAGATGATTATCTCGTAGATGATTGTGTCGTAGATGATTGTCTCGTAGATGATTGTCTCGTAGATGATTGTGTCGTAGATGATTGTCTCGTAGATGATTATCTCGTAGATGATTGTCTCGTAGATGATTGTCTCGTAGATGATTGTCTCGTAGATGATTGTGTCGTAGATGATTGTCTCGTAGATGATTGTCTCGTAGATGATTGTCTCGTAGATGATTGTCTCGTAGATGATTGTGTCGTAGATGATTGTCTCGTAGATGATTGTCTCGTAGATGATTGTCTCGTAGATGATTGTGTCGTAGATGATTGTCTCGTAGATGATTGTCTCGTAGATGATTGTGTCGTAGATGATTGTCTCGTAGATGTCCTGTTTGATGTTGGTGTGCTTCTGGTTTCTCCTCTGTTTACTCCACCACCACAGCACACTATGCATGGCAATCACTGAAACAAGACCTGCGTCCCAAACAGCACCCTATTCCCTATGTAGTGCCCTCCTTTTGATCACATAGTGCACTACGTAGGGAAACGGGGTGCCATTTGGGCCCTGGTCAAAGGATTACGTTGGATGGTTTCCTGATAGCTGATTTATTGAGACAATGACTGATGTGTGGTGGTCTTTACTTAGCTGAATGCGCTAACTGTAAGTGGATGAGAGAGTCTGGTAAAATGACCGACCAAGTAAATGTATGGAAATGTCTGGGACATTGGATGGTTCCCCGAATGTGTTTGTTTAGTCGTGTTCTGTTCTCCACCGAGGACCAGATTGGATGGTTCCCCGAATGTGTTTGTTTAGTCGTGTTCTGTTCTCCACCGAGGACCAGATTGGATGGTTCCCCGAATGTGTTTGTTTAGTCGTGTTCTCCACCGAGGACCAGATTGGATGGTTCCCCGAATGTGTTTGTTTAGTCGTGTTCTCCACCGAGGACCAGATTGGATGGTTCCCCGAATGTGTTTGTTTAGTCGTGTTCTGTTCTCCACCGAGGACCAGATTGGATGGTTCCCCGAATGTGTTTGTTTAGTCGTGTTCTCCACCGAGGACCAGATTGGATGGTTCCCCGAATGTGTTTGTTTAGTCGTGTTCTCCACCGAGGACCAGATTGGATGGTTCCCCGAATGTGTTTGTTTAGTCGTGTTCTGTTCTCCACCGAGGACCAGATTGGATGGTTCCCCGAATGTGTTTGTTTAGTCGTGTTCTCCACCGAGGACCAGATTGGATGGTTCCCCGAATGTGTTTGTTTAGTCGTGTTCTGTTCTCCACCGAGGACCAGATTGGGATGCATCCGTCATCCTCCGAGGGTTTCTTTGTGCCTTGAAATTTATTTAAATTCTACACGTGTTTTTACCTAAAAATCTGTCAAGCAATCGTCAATCTTAAAAGTAGTGCACTATATAGGGAATAGGGTGCCAGCCCTGGTCTAAAGTAGTGCACTATATAGGGAATAGGGTGCCAGCCCTGGTCTAAAGTAGTGCACTATATAGGGAATAGGGTGCCAGCCCTGGTCTAAAGTAGTGCACTATATAGGGAATAGGGTGCCAGCCCTGGTCTAAAGTAGTGTACTATATAGGGAATAGGGTGCCAGCCCTGGTCTAAAGTAGTGCACTATATAGGAATAGGGTGCCAGCCCTGGTCTAAAGTAGTGCACTATATAGGAATAGGGTGCCAGCCCTGGTCTAAAGTAGTGCACTATATAGGGGATAGGGTGCCAGTCCTGGTCTAAAGTAGTGCACTATATAGGGAATAGGGTGCCAGCCCTGGTCTAAAGTAGTGCACTATATAGGGAATAGGGTGCCAGCCCTGGTCTAAAGTAGTGCACTATATAGGGAATAGGGTGCCAGCCCTGGTCTAAAGTAGTGCACTATATAGGGGATAGGGTGCCAGTCCTGGTCTAAAGTAGTGCACTATATAGGGAATAGGGTGCCAGCCCTGGTCTAAAGTAGTGCACTATATAGGGAATAGGGTGCCAGCCCTGGTCTAAAGTAGTGCACTATATAGGGAATAGGGTGCCAGCCCTGGTCTAAAGTAGTGCACTATATAGGGAATAGGGTGCCAGCCCTGGTCTAAAGTAGTGCACTATATAGGGAATAGGGTGCCAGTCCTGGTCTAAAGTAGTGCACTATATAGGGAATAGGGTGCCAGCCCTGGTCTAAAGTAGTGCACTATATAGGGAATAGGGTGCCAGTCCTGGTCTAAAGTAGTGCACTATATAGGAATAGGGTGCCAGCCCTGGTCTAAATTAGTGCACTATATAGGGATAGGGTGCCAGTCCTGGTCTAAAGTAGTGCACTATATAGGGAATAGGGTGCCAGCCCTGGTCTAAAGTAGTGCACTATATAGGGAATAGGGTGATAGCCCTGGTCTAAAGTAGTGTACTATATAGGGAATAGGGTGCCAGCCCTGGTCTAAAGTAGTGCACTATATAGGGAATAGGGTGCCAGCCCTGGTCTAAAGTAGTGCACTATATAGGGAATAGGGTGCCAGCCCTGGTCTAAAGTAGTGCACTATATAGGGAATAGGGTGCCAGCCCTGGTCTAAAGTAGTGCACTATATAGGGAATAGGGTGCCAGCCCTGGTCTAAAGTAGTGCACTATATAGGGAATAGGGTGCCAGCCCTGGTCTAAAGTAGTGCACTATATAGGGAATAGGGTGCCAGCCCTGGTCTAAAGTAGTGCACTATATAGGGGATAGGGTGCCAGTCCTGGTCTAAAGTAGTGCACTATATAGGGAATAGGGTGCCAGCCCTGGTCTAAAGTAGTGCACTATATAGGGAATAGGGTGCCAGCCCTGGTCTAAAGTAGTGCACTATATAGGGAATAGGGTGCCAGCCCTGGTCTAAAGTAGTGCACTATATAGGGGATAGGGTGCCAGTCCTGGTCTAAAGTAGTGCACTATATAGGGATAGGGTGCCAGTCCTGGTCTAAAGTAGTGCACTATATAGGGAATAGGGTGCCAGCCCTGGTCTAAAGTAGTGCACTATATAGGGAATAGGGTGCCAGCCCTGGTCTAAAGTAGTGCACTATATAGGGAATAGGGTGCCAGCCCTGGTCTAAAGTAGTGCACTATATAGGGAATAGGGTGCCAGCCCTGGTCTAAAGTAGTGCACTATATAGGGGATAGGGTGCCAGTCCTGGTCTAAAGTAGTGCACTATATAGGGGATAGGGTGCCAGTCCTGGTCTAAAGTAGTGCACTATATAGGGAATAGGGTGCCAGTCCTGGTCTAAAGTAGTGCACTATATAGGGAATAGGGTGCCAACCCTGGTCTAAAGTAGTGCACTATATAGGGAATAGGGTGCCAGCCCTGGTCTAAAGTAGTGCACTATATAGGGAATAGGGTGCCAGCCCTGGTCTAAAGTAGTGCACTATATAGGGAATAGGGTGCCACCCCTGGTCTAAAGTAGTGTACTATATAGGGAATAGGGTGCCACCCCTGGTCTAAAGTAGTGCACTATATAGGGGATAGGGTGCCAGTCCTGGTCTAAAGTAGTGCACTATATAGGGAATAGGGTGCCTACGGGCCGTGGTGAAAGACTATGTTGTTGTGTTTTGTGTTTTGTAGGAGTCGGAGGGATCGTAAAGGGCGTAGCGACAGCGTCTCAGACTGTCAGAACTGGCAGGACCTGGACTCACAGAACACCGTTAATGAAATAGAAAACATCCAGACGTCAGTCGAAGTGGTGGACGGGAGGCAGAAGGTTGGTTCTCACTCCCTTAACAAAAGTCTACACCGTTTAACAATACTGCAAATGTTGTCTGAATGTTAGCTGAACGTTACCTGAACGTTAACATAATGTTACCTGAACGTTACCTGAACGTTACCTGAACGTTACCTGAACGTTACCTGAACGTTAACATAATGTTACCTGAACGTTACCTGAACGTTACCTGAACGTTACCTGAACGTTACCTGAACGTTACCTGAATGTTACCTGAATGTTATCTGAACGTTACCTGAACGTTACCTGAACGTTACCTGAATGTTACCTGAATGTTATCTGAACGTTACCTGAATGTTACCTGAATGTTACCTGAATGTTACCTGAACGTTACCTGAACGTTACCTGAACGTTACCTGAACGCTACCTGAATGTTACCTGAATGTTATCTGAACGTTACCTGCACTTTACCTGAACGTTACCTGAATGTTACCTCAATGTTATCTGAACGTTACCTGAATGTTACCTGAACGTTACCTGAATGTTTCATCATGACAGCGTTAGTACATTATTCTATCATTCTGATCAAGTATCTCAGAGAAAGAGACAATGTTAGATCTTAAATTAATTACTTAAAAATCATACAATGATATTTTCTGGATTTTTGTTTTGGATTCTCTCTCTCACAGTGTCCTGGGTGACAGTATTTCTACCTAAGTGTCCTGGGTGACAGTATTTCTACCTTAGTGTCCCAAACAGTGTCCTGTGTGACAGTACTTCTACCTACGTGTCCTGGGTGACAGTATTTCTACCTAAGTGTCCTGGGTGACAGTATTTCTACCTTAGTGTCCCAAACAGTGTCCTGTGTGACAGTACTTCTACCTACGTGTCCTGTGTGACAGTATTTCTACCTAAGTGTCCTGGGTGACAGTATTTCTACCTTAGTGTCCCAAACAGTGTCCTGGGTGACAGTATTTCTACCTACGTGTCCTGTGTGACAGTATTTCTACCTAAGTGTCCTGGGTGACAGTATTTCTACCTTAGTGTCCCAAACAGTGTCCTGTGTGACAGTATTTCTACCTTAGTGTCCCAAACAGTGTCCTGGGTGACAGTATTTCTACCTACGTGTCCCAAACAGTGTCCTGGGTGACAGTATTTCTACCTTAGTGTCCCAAACAGTGTCCTGTGTGACAGTATTTCTACCTTAGTGTCCCAAACAGTGTCCTGGGTGACAGTATTTCTACCTACGTGTCCCAAACAGTGTCCTGGGTGACAGTATTTCTACCTTAGTGTCCCAAACAGTGTCCTGTGTGACAGTATTTCTACCTTAGTGTCCCAAACAGTGTCCTGTGTGACAGAGAGAAGAGAGGGCAAGTGTTCCATTTCCACATCAGAAATATTTTGAACCCTCTTCCTGAGCACACTTCCTGAGTGGAATGGGACTATACACACACACACACACACACACACACACACACACACACACACACACACACACACACACACACACGCGCACACGCAGACACAGCACACGTCCTGTTGTGGGTCACACCTGTGAGATCACTTCCTGTTGTGAGGGAGTGGCAGCGGAAAGGTTTGAGTCACGACAACAGAAGAGACCGTGTTCTCATCAACCACCATCAACACAGCCACACCAGAACACGCCAGAGTAGCATGTAATCAACCAGGACAACCAGAACAACAAGAGTCAGAGTAGCATGTAATCAACCAGGACAGCCAGGACAACCAGAACAACAAGAGTCAGAGTAGCATGTAATCAACCAGGACAACCAGAACAACAAGAGTCAGAGTAGCATGTAAACAACCAGGACAACCAGAACAACAAGAGTCAGAGTAGCATGTAATCAACCAGGACAACCAGAACAACAAGAGTCAGAGTAGCATGTAATCAACCAGGACAACCAGAACAACAAGAGTCAGAGTAGCATGTAAACAACCAGGACAACCAGAACAACAAGAGTCAGAGTAGCATGTAATCAACCAGGACAACCAGAACAACAAGAGTCAGAGTAGCATGTAAACAACCAGGACAACCAGAACAACAAGAGTCAGAGTAGCATGTAATCAACCAGGACAACCAGAACAACAAGAGTCAGAGTAGCATGTAATCAACCAGGACAACCAGAACAACAAGAGTCAGAGTAGCATGTAATCAACCAGGACAACCAGAACAACAAGAGTCAGAGTAGCATGTAAACAACCAGGACAACCAGAGTCAGAGTAGCATGTAATCAACCAGGACAACCAGAACAACAAGAGTCAGAGTAGCATGTAAACAACCAGGACAACCAGAACAACAAGAGTCAGAGTAGCATGTAATCAATCAGGACAACCAGAACAACAAGAGTCAGAGTAGCATGTAATCAACCAGGACAACCAGAACAACAAGAGTCAGAGTAGCATGTAATCAACCAGGACAACCAGAACAACAAGAGTCAGAGTAGCATGGAAACAACCAGGACAACCAGAGTCAGAGTAGCATGTAATCAACCAGGACAACCAGGACTACCAGAGTCAGAGTAGCATGTAATCAACCAGGACAACCAGAACAACCAGAGTCAGAGTAGCATGTAATCAACCAGGACAACCAGAACAACAAGAGTCAGAGTAGCATGTAATCAACCAGGACAACCAGAACAACAAGAGTCAGAGTAGCATGTAATCAACCAGGACAACCAGAACAACAAGAGTCAGAGTAGCATGTAATCAACCAGGACAACCAGAACAACAAGAGTCAGAGTAGCATGTAAACAACCAGAACAACAAGAGTCAGAGTAGCATGTAATCAACCAGGACAACCAGAACAACAAGAGTCAGAGTAGCATGTAATCAACCAGGACAACCAGAACAACAAGAGTCAGAGTAGCATGTAAACAACCAGAACAACCAGAGTCAGAGTAGCATGTAATCAACCAGGACAACCAGAACAACAAGAGTCAGAGTAGCATGTAATCAACCAGGACAACCAGAACAACAAGAGTCAGAGTAGCATGTAAACAACCAGAACAACCAGAGTCAGAGTAGCATGTAATCAACCAGGACAACCAGAACAACAAGAGTCAGAGTAGCATGTAAACAACCAGGTCAACCAGAGTCAGAGTAGCATGGAAACAACCAGGACAACCAGAACCAGAGTAGCATGGAAACAACCAGGACAACCAGAGTCAGAATAGCATGGAAACAACCAGGACAACCAGAACAACAAGAGTCAGAGTAGCATGTAAACAACCAGGACAACCAGAGTCAGAGTAGCATGGAAACAACCAGAACAACCAGAGTCAGAGTAGCATGGAAACAACCAGGACAACCAGGACAACGAAAGTCAGAGTAGCATGGAATCAACCAGGACAACCAGGACAACGAAAGTCAGAGTAGCATGGAATCAACCAGAACAACCTGGACAACCAGGACAACCAAAGCCAGAGTAGCATGGAATCAACCAGGACAACCAGGACAACGAAAGTCAGAGTAGCATGGAATCAACCAGAACAACCAGGACAACCGGGACAACCAGAGTCAGAGTAAAATGGAAACAACCAGGACAAACAGGACAACCGGGACAACCAGGACAACCAGGACAACCAAAGCCAGAGTAGCATGGAAACAACCAGGACAACCAGGACAACCTGAGTCAGAGTAGCATGGAAACAACCAGGACAAACAGGACAACCAGGACAACCAAAGCCAGAGTAGCATGGAAACAACCAGGACAACCTGAGTCAGAGTAGCATGGAAACAACCAGGACAACAAGAGCCAGAGTAGCTGGGATACAACCAGGACAACCAGGACAACCAGAGTCAGAATAGCATTGAATCAACCAGGACAACCAGGACAATCAGAGCCATAATAGCATTGAATCAACCAGGACAACCAGGACAACCAGAGCCAGAATAGCATGGAATCAACCAGGACAACCAGAGTCAGAGTAGCATGGAATCAACCAGAACAACCAGGACAACAAGAGCCAGAATAGCATTGAATCAACCAGGACAACCAGAACAACCAGAGCCAGAATAGCATGGAAACAACCAGGAAAACCAGGACAACCAGAGTCAGAATAGCATGGAAACAACCAGGACAACCAGAGCCAGAATAGCATGGAAACAACCAGGACAACCAGAGTCAGAATAGCATGGAAACAACCAGGACAACCAGAGCCAGAATAGCATGGAAACAACCAGGACAACCAGAGTCAGAGTAGCATGGAAACAACCAGGACAACCAGGACAACCAGGACAACCAGAACAACCAGAGTCAGAATAGCATGGAAACAACCAGGACAACCAGGACAACCAGAGTCAGAGTAGCATGGAAACAACCAGGACAACCAGAGTCAGAGTAGCATGGAAACAACCAGGACAACCAGAGTCAGAGTAGCATGGAAACAACCAGGACAACCAGGACAACCAGAGTCAG